>NC_081842.1:15108836-15197281 GCF_963259705.1 Myotis daubentonii | reverse complement strand
TGTTTGCTCTTGTTCTCTCCTGCTCTGTGACCTGCCCTCACCCGTGTGTTTGTACGTTCTCTCTCCATAGCCATGTGGTCCTAGCAGCTGCATGGCGCATGGCCATGTAATCTCCACACTCAGGATGCTGGACTGGACTGCGCTTTAATATGGAGCAGAAACTATGGACAGTGGCCTTTATTCTGGCCCTGCTTAAGACACAGTTGGACTTCTTCCATGGGGAGAAGACCAGAGATGGGGCCTGGAAGGGGAACCTTCTTAATTTTACCTCATCAATAAAGCTTTGAACTAGACCCCATCCTCCTGTGGGGGTCTCAGGAAATTCTTTTCCTCACAGCACCCCCAGAGCTCCACCTCCAATGATACTAGAAATGTAAATTAAATGTAGGAATACCTAAAATGATTAATTTAGTTCCTAAAATGTATTAACATTCAGAATGCAATTGTTAATAACTTTTTCACCCAGATTCATCATTGACAATATTGAAAAAAGATTTTCCTTTGTGTCATAAAGAATTTGCAACATTTCTTCAGGGAGTGAATGGACTAGCCAAAAGCCACTGGTGGTGTGCTGTTAACTTGATGAAAACACCATTCGGAGATCATTGCTCTACATGTTTGACACATCAATAACCCAATGCCTGTCCCAAACTAATTCAATCCTGAGGGTGAACAGAACACTCCAATGTTTTCATTTGGATTATCTTTCAATCTTCTGCATTTATTCCACAAATTTTCAAGCTGGATATTCATTGTTCCAAAATGTATAGGCAGTGAAAAGTATGCCACGGTTACTCTCCAGATGACATAAATTTTAAGACAATATCAATTATAAGATGATACTAATGTCAGAGATGTGAAACTCAGTGCAAACATGTATTATGCATATATATATATATTGCTAGTTAATGGTCAAGCCAGGTTTAAAAAATAAGGCCATTAGATACAAGAACCTACACTCTCAACAACTTTTAATTAGACCTACTTAGCATATTCATCTGCATATTTAATATTCTTGAGGGAAACAAATTTAAAATTTAAAATAGAATTGATTGAATCTACTTTCCCAGATTAATATCTGCTACATTTCTCTAATTATCATCCTATTACCATAAAGTAAATAGCACCTAAGGGTTCCGGCTATGTCAAATTAGTTATCTCTTAATGCAGCCTACAAATTCTATGTGCACATCTGTATCAGTTAGTGTGTTACTTGCTGTGGTAACAAATAGGCCTCCAAAATAACATAGTTCAAAAATTCGTTTATGTACCAATCTTGGTTGGAGTTTAGATGAGTCTTCAGGGGGTCACAGTTTAATGGAAGAAATCAAGCCATATTTTCCAAGTTTGTTTCATCCTATAAGCCAGAACAAAGGGTTATGCATTACATAGCAGGTGCACAATATTTATGGAATGCATAAATAAGTAAATAAATCCTGTACTTATTTATCCTAACTAAAATATGAAATTTATATTTTGACAGAACAACCCATTCATATAAGTCATATTAAAAGCACATGGAAAGCATCTGCCTTTCAATGAATAATTCCTGCTGATCCATTTGAACCAGAGTAAAATTATAAATCTATTGTTACATTCAATTTCATGAAATAATATTTTCTTTTACAACAGAAGAGCTATTTCATTTTTAGGAGATTCATGAAGAATAAAATTATAGTAGTGTGAAATGTGAATGACTAACTAGTGGAAATGAGAATAAACAAAATTTCTAACACAAAGATTATGTCATTCAAAGTTAGCATAAACCATACAAGAGATCATGTAGGAATAACCATGGAAATAGTTATTCCTGACATATAAATTAGCATTTCTGAAATTTTTACCAAAAAAAATCCACAGATTTTATAGAGCTTTTATAAGATTGTAGACAATTGTGTCTTCAAGGTGTGACAACCGATAATACTTCTCTAATAATAATAAAAACAGTAGAAAGGTATGCTTCATTTATATTATCCCACCCTAGATTTTCACACCAATCTTTAAGTTAGGATCAATGTGTAATGGTTTCACACACAAAAAAAGCCAGGACTCAAGTTAAACCAAAGTAATTAGTTCAGGAATTCAACTTCATAGTTTTCTTTTACGTCATGTTCATTATCACCTCATTGAAGAGCGAGACATGCATGAGGTCCTTCCCTTACCTCGGGGAGCCAGCTGGGTGCGGGAAGGCTGCATGTACCACTCTTAATCTGATTCCTCGGCCCAATGATCACCAAAGTCGTTTTACCTACGTCACTCACCCAGATGCAAACTGCCTCATATGTACCCTCTCTCATATGGTCCATTCAAAACAATCAGCAGTGGACAGCCACGGCTCTCCAGAACTCGGCCTGAATGCAGCCCTTGCTTTTGTCTACTTCCCCAGACTTGCAGCCTTTGGACTGTTTTTCTCTGACATCGTTTCACATTTGCTTCAGTTCTGCTCTGTACCTAAACAAAAACGTTCTCTTTGATCCTTCTGTTTATTCCTTGGAGATTTATTGCTTCTATTTTTTCCCCAAAAAACATAGAAGCAGCATAAGAGCTTAAAAATCTCATCTCAGTCCAGACTTCCCTAGGAAAGTGTCATGTCTTTAAAGCAGTGGCTAAACTAACTGTTCTGACTGTACTTCAAAGGAAGGAGACTGTTGTGATTTTTTCTACTGAAAATTTTGGCTTGGTTTAAATGTCCCCTTGCAGACATTTTGTGGTGAAGTGAATAGAATTGCCCAAAATGCTCATGGAAGGAAGTTCACTCAGAATTTCCTGGTCCATGAATCAGGTGAGATAGTTGGGCACTCCACCCTCCCACCCCCACAAGCTCTCACCAGAAGAGTCTGCACCCAGTCTCAACTTCAGAGGGACAAGTTGTTGGCATTTGCTGACAAGCTAGGATAGAATGTCTCCTGGGTGCCAAGCTCCCCAGGTGCTGAGCAGGTGGTATTTCCAGACAACTTTGTCAATAACTGTCATCAAAATTTCAGACTGCCTGACACCGAACTCGCTTTGTTTTTTCCATTCAGAAGACTGCTTTCTCACCCTTGCTCCATATGATGAGGAATAAGAGATGGCAGGGTCTCTTAGAACACAGAGAACCCTGTGTCTCCATGAGCACCCAGGACCTGACAATTTTCTCTCTGAGGGGACTGGGGAAGCCTAAACCTTCTCCTTGCTGGTCTGGCCTTGCCTATAGGACTTGTTTGAATTCATCCAGGATCTGAATAGAGAAATGATTAGAGAGACTCCCCCCTCCCCCCAAAAAGCCCACTTTTCATAGCACAGGGCTTTGCACATTCTTACTTCTGAGCCCTAATTAAACAATTAGGGAAACATCCAGGCACAGAGTGAGCAACTCAGAAGTAATTTGCACTAAATGTTATGGCTTTCACCTTCTAACCACTATAATACTAGCACAACTCCTTGTTTCTCTCTAAGTTATTACTTTCAATTTCCAACTCCTCTGTAGTATAGGTTTAATTAAACTGAAATGATAACTATTACTTAAGCACAACTTCCACATGTTTTTGACAAATTCTTTTTTCAAATTGTATAGCACTCTCTTATTTTTCACTGAGATATTTAGGCACCAGTTGGTTAACATTTTATACAAGTGTGATTTATACAAATTTATGCCATAATTTCCAGCCAATGAAGAGGCTTCCTATTTTTAATATATATTCCACATTTTTATCATTTTTACCATTACTATAACAATAATTTGATTGAATAAATGTAAGCATTTTACAGCTTTGGTATTTTCTGATATAGATATTATAGTTTCTATATCACATTCTAATTTCTGAAATGAAAATATTACTTGAAGTAGCAAGAACAGAGAACTAGAACTGAATTTATAGCTTTATAATATATTAAAGATACTGTATTTCTGTACTATTCAGTTCACCATAAAGTTTTCATTACTAGTTTATTTTAATATGTAATTGATATTTAAATGCATTTTAAATTGTCTAATTATTAAAAAAGAAAAATATAACATTGGTTATTTCTGAGTGGAAAGATTACAGTTGACTTATTTTTTTGTATTGATCATCTAGAGCAGTGGTTCTCAACCTTCTGGCCCTTTAAATACAGTTCCTCATGTTGAGACCCAACCAAAAATTATTTTCATTGCTACTTCATAACTGTAATGTTGCTACTGTTATGAATCATAATGTAAATATCTGATATGCAAGATGGTCTTAGGCTACCCCTGTGAAAGGGTCGTTTGAAAGGGGGTGTGCCCCACAGGTTGAGAACCACTGATCTAGAGTATCTTATTATATTATTAGAGGCCTGATGCACAAAAATTTGTGCACTGGCGGAGGAGATGGTGTCTCTCAGCCTGACCTGTGCCCTCTCACAGTCTGGGACCCCTTGGGAGATAACCACCTGCTGGCTTAGGCCCGCGCCCTGGGTGGCAGATGGCAGGCCCAATCCCACAATACCTGCCCCGCCTCCCTGGGTCACAGATGGCAGGACCAGATCCCACACTGGGTCACAGATGTCAGGCCCAGATGGGTCCCGCCTGCCTGCAGTTGCAGTATGCAAGTGTAATAACCATCTTTGTTGGGTTAATTTGTATACTCTTCTGATTGGCTGATGGCCGTAGCAAAGGTACAGTCAATTAGCATCTTTGTCTTTTCTTAGTGTAGCTTTTTAAAAAAATGTATCTTTACTGTTGAAAGTAGCACAGATATACTCTGCCTCGCCCCCACCCCCTCATTGACCCCTTCTAGCTTGGCACCCTCCAGTTTCTTATTATTTTAAATAACCATTTAAGAATGTGAAGAACATGCCTTAAAAATCTGAAGGTTCCTCTGAACTGTTTTAAAAAGGCATTTTTTAAACCAGGTATTATTGGCAATTTATACAGAAAATATTGTCCAACTCAGAATCTCTGGGAGAAAAAGCATCTATAGGATTTAAGAACTAGCACATACCAGGTTATTTACAGTATATTTGAAATCATAATAGAGAATAGCCAATCATTTCCCAGGGTCTCAGTTTTCTCATTGAGGTACTCCCCGAGTCCATTTACTTCTTCATGGCTTTTTACTGTTATAATTCTATTATTACCTTGCTCTTTTTACATGGTAGACCTATCAGGTTAATATCCATCATGTTAAATAGGTCTTCGTAAACTAGCATATGACTACAACTCATTGTTTTCTATATTCCAGGGACAGTATTTCTATTTGTCACTGGTACTATAAGTTAAGTTTAATTAGCCCAGTTTTAAGGTAAAATAATTAAGACAGGTACCATTGCCGTCACTTGCCCAAGGTCACCTACAAGTAAGAAAAGAAAGTCAAAATTCAGATCCCATCTCTTTTCCAGTGTCCCCACCTCGTCCAGCTCCAGGGGGCACCATTGGTGGTTGCCTAAAGGAAAGAACAGCAAACCCTGTGCTCTCACTGTGAAATTGCTATCAATTCCTTCTCAATCTACCCAGCTGCCTCCCCTGACAGCCAAACGTGGCAAATGGTTTGGCCTTAGAGCATAGGGCTAAGTATACAGGTGATCATGGACTATCTACTTTTTCTGTGAATTCATAAATGAAGAGACAGTTGCTTTATCATTGGTATGAGAAAGGAAGCTACTGGTTTAGGATAGCACTGTCATTACTCTTTCTAACTCAGAAAAATAACATTAAAATGAGAAAGCTGACCTGCCTGTGAATTCATTTTTATACAGTTTTATTTTAGAAAAGCCACAATCAATGAAAGTTCTAGCACTCATAGTGTGCCAGCCGCTGGCAGATATTAAGGTTCTTCACCTCTCCTGACTGTGTTATGAGAGAGGCTAAATTCCCTGACTTCAAGCTGCCACTGGAAATTTACCATGATCCTGGGGCTACACATCCTGACTCCAGGGAAATTTGCTTTTACTTTGACAAGCAGAGACTTTCTTCAACACTATTGTAACAGCTGAGTGACCTTCCTTGTTCTGGAGAGAAAGTGCCCTGCCTTAAACTCCCCAGGGGAAGGAAGCTCATGTCTTAAATGAGGGTCTAGTTGCTCCTTCAGATACACCAAGTGATATGCTAAGGGTTGGCAGTGAGGGCAGAGAGGAAAAGTAAATGATGTCATTCGCTTTATTTTTATTATTAAACTAGAGGCCCGGTGCATGAATTTGTGCAAGGGTGGGGTCCCTTGGCCTGGCTGGTGATTGGGCTGATCAGGGCCACGGGAGGTTGGCTGTGGGAGTGCACTGACCAGCAGGGGGCAGTTCCTGTGTTGAGTGTCTGGTCCCTGGTGGTCAGTGTACCACATAGTGACCAGCCAACCAGCTGACCGGTCATTTGGTCACTTAGGCTTATATATATATAGATTTATTTGGGAGGCAATGGTTAATATGATCATATACATTTTAGGTGTAGATTTCTATGTTACAAGATCTGTATATTGCACTGTGTTCTCACCACCCAAAGTCAAATTATCTTCTGTCACCATATATTAGGCTCACTTCACCCCTTACTTCCCCACCCCTGTCCCTGTGGCCATCACCTCGGGTTTAGTCTCAGGTAACAACACTAACTGCCTTGTGCCTAAGTATTTACAGAAAAAGCAATTATTTCAGGGACATACATGAAATTCAAAGAGAAAAAAATCATACTACACTTATTCTTTTCTGAACTAATGTGCTTCAGTCCAATAATTTTACCTCTAAAGAAGATAGAGACCTACTGTGGAGACATTGTGGTTCAGTACCAGACTTAAGAGAGGCACAAAAGTTTTGTTTCCCTGTCCATATAAAGTTATGTTCACATTATCCTGAAGTCCATTAAGTATGTAATAACATATCTAAAAATAATTTGCATACCTTAATTACAAACACTTCATTGCTAAAAAAAATCCTAACTGTAATCTCTACCTTCAGTAGGTGATCTTTTTGCTTGCCTCTCTGTTGATGGTCAACTGACTGATCAGGGTGGTGTTTGCTAAAGGGTGAGGTGATGTGGCAATTTCTTAAAATAAGATAACAATGGATTTTGCTGCATCAATTGACTCTTCTTTTTAATATATTTTATTGATTTTTTACAGAGAAGAAGGGAGAGGGATAGTCACAAACATAGATGAGAGAGAAACATCGAGCAGCCGCCTCCTGCACACCCCCTACTGGGGATGTGCCTGCAACCAAGGTACGTGTCCTTGACCGCAATCGAACCCAGGACCATTCAGTCCACAGGCCCATGCTCTAGCCACTGAGCCAAGCCAGTTAGGGCCTATTGACTCTTCTTTTCATGAAATGTCTCTGTAGCATGTGCTGCTGATTGTTCAAATGTTACCACATTAGAACACCTTTCAAAATTGAAGTCAATCCTCTCAAAACTTGTCTTTGCTTTATCGATTAAGTTTACATGATATTCTAAATCCTTTGTTTTCATTTCAGCAATTTTCACAGCATCATCACCAAGAATAGTTTATTTCTCAAGAAACCACTTTCTTTGCTCATCTATAAAAGCCAACTTCTTATCCATTTAAATTTTTTATTTATTTTTAAATCTTTATTGTTGAGAGTATTACATATTCCCCCTTTTATCTCCATTGACCCTTTCTAACCCACACTCACCCCCTGCCCCAGGCCTTCACCACACTATTGTCTGTATCCATGGGTTATGCATATATGCATACAAGTTCTTTGGTTAATCTCTTCCCAATCATTCACCCACCCCCGCCTTCCCTCTGAGATTTGGCAGTCTGTTCCATGATTCTATGTCTCTGGATCTATTTTGTTCATCAGTTTATTTTGTTCATTAGATTGCACATATGAGTGAGATCATGTGATTTTATATTTATCTGACTGGATTATTTTACTTAGCATAATACTCTCCAAGTCCCTCCATGCTGTCTCATTGTACATCTCCACAGAGCTTTTGGGTGACCAGATACATTGACAATGAGCAATAATATTTGGAATTTTTTTTTTCCTGAGCAATAGTTTGGGCATAAAATGTTTAGTAAACCATATTGTTCTATCTATAAAGTACAGGCAGAGTAGATTTAGCATAATTCTTGATGGCCCTCAGATTTGTGGAATGGTAAATAAGTATGGGTGTCAACTTAAAGTCACCAGCAGCATCATCTCCTAAAAAGAGAATCAGTCTGTCCTGTGAACTTTGAAGCCAGACATTGCTTTTCTTCTCCAGCTATGAAAGTCCTAGATGGCATCTTCTTCCAATATAAGTCTGTTTGATCTACATGGGGTATCTGTTGTTTAGTGTAGCCACCTTCATTAATTATCTTAGCTAGACCTGGATAACTTGACACAGCTTCTATATCCAGCACTTGCTACATAATCTTGCATCTTTATGTATATAAAATGGAGATAACATTACTTTAAACCTCATGACCCAACCTCTACTAGTTTCCAATGTTATTCTGAAGTTTCCTCACCTCCCTCAGCCTTCATAGAATTGATGAAGGTTAGGACCTTGCTCGGGTTTAGGCTTTATCTTAAGGAAATATTGAGGCTGGTTGATTTTCTCTCCTGACCACTAAAACTTCCTCCATATTTCAATAAAACTGTTTAGCTTTCTTATCATTTATGTGCTCCCTGGAACAGTACTTTTTTGTTTCAAAATATATTTTTATTGATTTCATAGAGACAGAAACATCAATGATGAGAGAGAAGCATTGATTGGCTGCGTCCAGCATGCCCCCTACTTCAGATCAAGCCCACAACCCAGGCATGTGCCCTGACCAGGAATCAAACCATAATTTCCTGGTTCATAAGTCGACACAAAACCATTGAGCCACCATGGCTGGTGGAGTAGCACTTTTAATTTTCTTCAATAAGTTTTCCTTTACATTCACAACTTGACTAACTGTTTAGTGCAATAGGCCTAGCTTTTAGCCTATCTTTGCATTCAACATGTCTTACTAAGATTAATCATTTCTAGTCTTTTATTTAAAGTGAAAGACAAGCAATTCTTCCTTTCACTTGAACACCTATAGTACACTTCAGAGTTATTAATTAGGCTGACTTCAATAATATTGTGCCTATGGGAAAAGGGAGGACTGAGGGAAGGGAAACAGACAAGGAAAAGACTGGTTATTGAAGCAGTAAGAACTGACATAATATTTATCATTTGTTTGCTACCTTATATGGGTGCAGTTTGTGGTACCCCAAAATAATCACAGTAGTAAAGTCAAAGATCAGTGAGTATAGATCACAGTAGCAAATATCCTATATAATAAAAGGGTAATATGCAAATTGACCCTAACAGCAGAACAACTGGGAATGACTGGCCACTATGACACACACTGACCACCAGAGGGCAGATGCTCAATGCAGGAGCTGCCCCCTCATGGTCAGTGCACTCCCACAGGGGGAGTTCTGCTCAGCCACAAGCCAGGCTGCCGGCTGCTAGTACAGCACTGGTAGTGGGAGCCTCTCCTGCCTCCTCAGCAGTGCTAAGGATGTCCACTGCAGCTTAGACCTGCTCCCTGCTGGCAAGTGAACATCGTCTGAGGGCTCCCGGGATGCCAGAGGGATGTCTGACTGCCAGTTTAGGCCCAATCCCCTGGGAAACGGGCCTAAGCCAGCAGATGGTCATCCCCCGAGGGGCCCCAGACTGCGAGAGGGCACAGGCCAGGTTGAGGGACCCCCCCCCAACCCAAGTGCACACATTTTTGTGCACTGGGCCTCTAGTGATAATAATAAAAAGTTTGAAACATTGGAAAAATTACCAAAATATGACACAGAGACACAACTGAGCAAATGCTGTTGTAAGAATAACACTGAACTACTTGCTCAACTCAGGATTGCCCTATGTTTGTAAAACATGCGATATCATGCAGTGCAATATAATGAGGTATGCCTGTGTTCAAAATATTGCCATCTTTTCATCTAATGAGTTTTACATAATGAAATTACATGTTACTAATAATTAACATTAGTTAATTCTAAGATATTTTATTAGCTTTTGTTGATGCATATCTGTATATTCAAAAATACTTCTTTTATTTAGGGCATGGTAAAAAGAATAAATAGCCATTTCAGTAAGACAAGTATTCAATATTGTTTGAAAAAAAAATTACATTTTCTCACAACTAATTATTTTCCTAGATCAGAATTTATTCATATTGACTTTGGCAGTGGGTTTATCTAGAAACATACCAGAATATGTAATCCGGGATAAAAGCATTTAAGAGGGGGAAGGAAGTGCCCATTTTGAGCATTCATGACCTTTTAGGTTCCATGGGAAAAGCAAAAAGGGGGTTAAACGTCAATGCATCTAACATCTAGGAACGCTAAACATGCTAGACAAAGTTGGGTGGAGGAAGGAACTGGTATTGAAAGACACAGGAAACTGAAGGTCTTGTTTGACTGGAATCATTGTTAACCGCCATTGATGCCCCTCTGACTCAGACCTCTCCTCCTTCCAGGTATATTCTCATGTGCCTCTTCCTCCCTCCCAAATGGATCCTGGTCTTCAGTACGATACCTGCTTCAGCTTACCTTAAGATTGCCCATAACAAAGGTTAATTGTACACTTTTTTTTCTATAGATTTCTCTCACTTCCACAAGTAGACTTTTTGGAAAAATGTCAAAATATATCTAGATTTGTTTCCTTCTACCTGTCCACTTAATTCAATAAAGTGCTCCCTTTTTTGGCTAATCAAACTTTAAAAGTGAATGTGGCTCTCATCACAGCCTATAAAAGAGATTGTAATATCATCCTAGGCAATTCTGAGGAATCTCTCATTTTTAGACTAATGCAGGAGAGTGTCTGGCATAGTTTCATGCTCAGAGACAAATGTCTATAATTGTTCACATCTGTAAAATTGCCATAAAGTCCATTATAAGGCAAAACTGAAAAACTAAAACTTGCCTAATGGTGAAGTGGGGTAGAGAAAGATGAGCGTTTAATTGAGAGTAAGATTCAAGAACATTTGTATAAAGTTAGAATTAAGATTCAGGAATATGCAGGGGAAAATAATATAAAATTTCTAAACCAATGAGACAGTTATCACATCTCAAAGATAATTTGACATAATAGTTCTTTGAATTTGGGTTTCTTAATTTGATAAGATAAATAATATTCACTAACTGCCAAAGAAAAGAAAACAATTTGACTATTCTTTCAGAAAAGCGTCTGCTGAAAATAATGAAGATGATATCAAAATACCTACTGTGTCCAGTATGTATTTAATAAGAGTTATCAAAAGAGTATTTTGAAGAGGAGAGTATTTTAAGTTCTATAATTCATTCTAAAAACCTAAACATGCCAATAAAATGCTTATTTTTCTAAAATTAAGATGATTTTAATATGAAATATTAAATTTTTAAAAAAGAGTTAATTCTCTCTCACACACACACTCCCTCCCACCATCTCTCCCTCTACCTCCATCCCACTTTTTTCTCTCCCTCTTTCTTCCTCTCACCTTCCCTTAATATACACATATAATACAAGATGCTGTCCATACTTATTTCTACATCTGGATCCCTTGGAAATCCCAGGCCATGTTAACAAAACGAAATCTTTAAAAAAGCTAAAAAGAAAAAAAAATATTTTTTAATAATAATGCAAAAGGAGAGTCCATACATTCATTAATTCATCAAATACTTATTGAGAACCAATTATGAGCTTGGTATGCGACTAGGTTATTTTAATTAAATGGTAATTAAACACAGGGGTTTCCTACCCATAGAGCCCATGTTTTAGAGAGTCAAACAGTACTCAGTTAATCACACAAAAATAAAAATATTACATGCTACAATAATCTCTATAAAAGAAAGATGAATTATCTTATTAGAGCCTGAATAGTAGGATGTGACTTGATCACAGTCATCACAGAGGAGCCAGTGGCTGGGCTGGGAAATAAATAAGAATGACAGCTATTAACTAGAGAGAATTGGGGAAAGTAGTGAGAGCCTACAGATCTTCTTGTGCCAGTAAAGGTCCTGGTTCAGAAGGGAGATGGGGATTTAAGAAGCTGAAAAAAGATGGGAAATGCTGGAGCACAGAAAGAAAGCAGAAGTGTAAAGGGGATGAGATCATATTTATGATATGCAATGACTTGAGGACTCACTTTTTAAGGGTATGACCTGTGTTCTGAACCCAATAGGAAGCTGGAGATTATATGACTGAGTTTGGTAACAAGATCAGAATCCTATTTGAAAATGAACAATCTGTTTTATGATGTGTACAGAGTGAATTATATGGGGGCAAGATTAGATTACTGCAATATTTCAGATGAAAAGATGGTGGTGGTAAACAGATAAAGAGAGAAGATAACTTGATGTACATTTCTGAAGTAAAATTGACAGGACATGGTGAATGATTAATTATTAAATAGTCTGAGAAGTAAATCTAAAAACCATCTAAGTTTCTAATTTGTTTAGAAATTATGGATGGAGATACAACAAAGGGAGGCCATATTGTAAACAAAAAAGACACTCATAATTTCAGTTGGGGATATATTGAATTTGATTTACAGTTATTCTAGTCAAGCAAAAATATCAAGTACATAGTTGATATGCAAACTGTGAGATTAGCGTAGTGGTCAGATGCAGAGATTTTTAAAAAGTGAGGTTTATGAATATAGATAATACTAGAGGCCCAGTGCACAAAAATTTGTGCACTCAGGGGGGTCCCTCAGGCTAGCCTATGCCCTCTTGCACTCTGGGACCCCTCAGAGGATGTCCACCTGATGGCTTAGGCCCACTCCATGGGGGATCGGGCCCAAGCTGACAGTCAGACATCCCTCTGGCAGCCCAGGAGCCCTCGGGGTATATCCACTTACTAGCAGGGAGCGGACCTAAGCTGCAGTTGGACATCCTTAGTGCTGCTGAGGAGGCAGGAGAGGCTCCCACTACCACCGATGTACTGGCAGCTGTCAGCCTGGCTTGTGGCTGAGTAGAGCTCCCCCTGTAGGAGCGCACTGACCACCAGGGGCAGCTCCTGCATTGAGCATCTGCCCCCTCGTGGTCAGTGTGTGTCATAGTGACCTGTCATTCCCAGTCATTCTGCTGTTAGGGTCAATTTGCATATTACCCTTTTATTATATAGGATAGAGGCCTGGTGGGGGCTGGCTGGTTTGCCCTGAAGGGTGCCCCGGATCAGGGTGGGAGTCCCGCTGGGGTGCCTGGCCAGCCTGGGTGAGGGGCTGATGGCTGTTTGCAGGCTGGTCACACCCTCTTCAGGGTGGGGGTCCCCACTGGGGTGCCTGGCCAGTCTGGGTGAGGGGATGAGGGCCATCTTTAGGCTGGCCAAGCCCCCCAGCTACAGAAGCTCCCAGCCTTTCCTTTTTTTCTTTTTTTTTTTTCATTCTGGGATTTATTTACCTTTATAATTGAAACTTTGTAGCCTTCAGTGGAGCTCAGAGCTGGCCAGGGCAGGTGGGAAGCTTGGCTTCCTCCATCACCATGGGCAACCCAAGCCTCCTGCTCGCTCCAGCTCTGTGGCCACGGCTGGGGTTTATTTATCTTCTGTAATTGAAACTTTGTTGCCTTGAGTGGAGCTCAGAGCCGGCCATAGCAGGCGGGAAGCTTGGTTTCTTCCATCACTGGAGCAACCAAGCCTCTTGCTTTCTCCGGCTTTGTGGCTGCCGGCCGCCATCTTGGTTGGGTTAATTTGCATATAATCACTCTGATTGGCTGTTGGGCGTGGCTTAAGGTATAGCGAAGGTATGATCAATTTGCATGTTTGTCTTTTATTAGTGTAGATAATATGAGTTCTGTGCATTAATACTATAACTTGATGGATATAAACCAAGGAAGTTTGGATTTTTGTGAAGGATCAGGAAGGACGTTGTTGCTTAATTTTGATTGTTTAAACTGAAATGTAATCCATCTCTAACTCTGATCCTCTGGTTCAGTGGAAGAAAAACTTAACAGAGCCAAATGAAAAGAGTCTAAATCAGAGAATTAAAGAAAGAAGTGCATCCCTATAGAGAAAATTGGCCAGAAAGGTTTGCAACAATGGAGAAAGAAAGTGACCATAGAGAAGGAACTTCCTTATATCCACCTGAGTTGAATTTAGATATGAAGTATTTTTTCTTTAAAGAAAAATTGAAGAAGGCTCTTGATACCATCTTTAAGTCAGTGAGAGAGGGGAGGACAGTTTGATCATTTAATTGGCCTATGGAATGTTCTTTGCTTTCTTCTAAACTTTAAGAGAAAGTCTTTTGGAGTGCCACAACGGGGACTGTACCAGGTACAGAAAACTAAGGAATTCTACAGGAGAAGAAAAATGAGTGTTGAAAGATACATCTGAATGGTGCACTGAAGAAAAAGGAAAAAAAAATCACAACATAAAATGTATGAGAGCTTGAGAAACACCGACAGTTGTGTGAGCTTCCCAGCCTTGAGGTGGTGCCTGGAGTGAAAGCCAAGACTGCAACACTACCTGTACTTGACTGGTTGCTGGCATTCCATGAGGGTTTTGAGAGCAGAGAAATTGCCAAGGAAACATATGTAGAGTGTGAGACCAACTGGCATAAGATGTTGAAAAGAATTTTTAATTTTGTAATAATATGAAAATATTATTTGCAAAGGGCAGTGCAGGGAGACTGAGGAATGAGACTAAGAAAGCCAATTAATGACCAAGAACCTGTAAGTGTGACTCACTTTACTTAAACTTGGGTTGTTTTAGTCTCAACCCCTGGCTTTTAAGGAACCTGAGAGCTTCCCTCCAAGATTCTCCTTTAGTGTTAGAATTAAGTGGCTTCTGTTGATATGATGATTTCTTTTCTTTCTGGAATGTTCTCCTTAGGCACCAGAATTTGTGGTTTTCTTAGTTTCATAAAAGTAGTTAGGAAAGGTCACCCTCAATTTTTTTTCTGCATATCAGAAGATTTTTGCAAGATTGGGGTTATTTCTTTTTTAAATAGTTGGAAGAATTCACTATTAAACCCATCTGGTTCTAGAGTTTCCTTGTGGAAACTTTTTAAAAATAACAAATTTAATTTCTTCAACAGATGCCTTATTACTGAGATTTTATATGTCATCACATAATTTTGGTAAATTGTATTTGTAGAGGCATTTATTAATTTAAACTAAATGATCAAATTCTGCTGCTCAAAGTTTTTCACAGTGTCCTTTTATTAGTATAGCTCTACACTTATGCTCACTTTTCCATGTTTATTTTTATTATCCTGTTTTGTTGTTGTTTTTTGCTTTGATCAATCTTGTTGAGGATTTGTGAAATTGATTAATCTTTTCAATTTTTTTTCAAAGTTCTAACTTTTGGATTTGTTATTTTCTCCATTCTACATTATTTAAAAATTTTCATGCATTACTGTTATGGTCTTTAATATTCTTTTATTTTTTTGCACACTCTTTTTTTCCTAACATAGAAAGTGAAGTTGTTGATTTTCACCTTTTCTTCTTTCTCATATATGCAAGTAAGCCTATATCCCCTTTTGTCATTGTTTTCATTGTATTTAACAAGTTTTGGTCTGTTGTATTTTATTATAATTCAGTTAAATAATTTTACAGGAGTTGTTTAGGAAGGCATTATTTAATATTCTTGTAATACAATTTTTTTTTTACTATACTCTTCTTGGTGATTTTTTACTTAATCCCATAGTTAAAGAAGATACTTTGAAAAATGTATTCAAATTTCAAATTATTACAATATTTTAAATTTTGTTGAGGCTTTTTTAAAGCTACTAAAGGTTGATTTTAATGAACTTAACATGCTCTGAAAAGAAGGAAAATCCTGTTGTTGACTGCAGTGTTTTACATATGTCAATTAGTATGACTATGTTAATTGCAATCTTCAGACCTTTTTTATTCTTCCTTATTTTTGTGTGATTTTCTTTAAAGTATGTAGAGATAAAGTCAAAATCCTTTCAGGTGGGTGATTCTAATTTATACTCAGCTTTGTGATGATTCAGTTGAGAGATCATGTCTTAGCCACTGATGTACATAATTTTTAAATGAATGGCAGTAACCCATGTATGTCACGCATTTATACTAAACACACATATTTGGACGGGGATGCTGTGCAGCATAATCCATTAACACTTAAAAAAAAACAGGAAAGTGTTTTCAGTACATGCAATCAAGTGTTAGCATGTTCCTTTCACAGAAATTATTTTTTAATCTAATATGATAGCATTTCATAAATGTATCTGGGTAAAGTGGAAAGGGAGCACGATAGTACCAATAAATTTATCTTTAGATTTCAACATTTTGATCAAAAAACACACAAACAAGTTTCAAATATTCTTTTCTAGTTATCGCATGAATCACAGGATGATTTCCTTATGAACTATTTAGCTCACCAAATATTCTCCGATTATGTTTGGATGTAACTCTTCATTATAAAAGAGGGAGGGAGAGAGAGAGAGATAGAGCAAATTCACAAGCAAAAAGTAAATAAGAAATGGCAAACTGGAAGCCTAAGAGCCAAATTTGGCCCTCAGATATTTTCATTTGATATATAGAATTTAAAAAGTACTTAATGTTTTAAAATTGAGAGATGCTTTAAAACATAACAATTATAATTATTTTGAAATATTTGACATTTGACCAATCCAATGCAATAATTTTGTGTGAACCTCACAGCCCTCATTGTTGAAATAACATCTGGATCCTAGTAGCTTCACCTATATAAGTTTCCTGCCTGGCAAAGGCAGGGAGATAGCTGTAAGCCCTACTGTAAATAAATTCTATGATATTCAGCATCTTAACAATCATTATCCATTCTATGTCTTATTTGGAGTGTGTTTAGGTGCTGATTAGATATTCTTGGAGATTATGCTAATAAAATTGCTAGTGGAATTTTAATTAGTTTAAAATTAAATTTGAGAGTTTTTACTAATTAAAAAAATGATTTAATATAGATGAATAATACAATCCTAATAGTGATATTATGGCATCGGGAATAGGAGTGAAATGGGAATGAACAAAAGGGCAAGAGGAAGAAACTGGGACTTAGTTTTTTCCTCTACAAATTCTCCCCCCTTCCCCAAGCTCTGGGTCTTTCTTTGAATCAGAAAAGCAAGAGATTGGTAGCCATTGTGAGCAACAAGTGCACCTGTTATGTGGGTTGCCAGGAGTGGTCAGGAATTCAGGGTCTATGCCACATAACACTATCCAATTTCAAAAGAACTTAATGATAGTTTCTGAAATAACTTGTCATTTTAGAAGTGCCATTTTTTTCCTGGAATCAGAATATTAGCTTAGAGGGAACCAGAAGAAAAGTTGACTTGATCGGAAGGCTCTGAGTCATGTGGAATCAAAGTATGACATCATGCTGCCTAGAAACAGTGTCAGTCCAACTATCTAAGGGTTCATCTTCACAGACGTAGTTAAGCTGCCCAGCATCTGTAGCAGATTAAAAAGTGATTGACATTTTTTTAAGGTGACAAATAGTTCCCTGTGGAAGTTATATGACTCTCCAGATACAGAGATGCATAAAAGACAACAGAATTTGGAAATACTTTTGACCTAAAAGAAAATAAGTTGCCTGATTTTTCTAAGTCCATGTAGATTATGTGATGGGCTTTGTCTTAATAAAACCAAGTAGCAATATTTTAAGTACCAGCAGCTCTTTATTCCACTAAAAATATGGATGAAACCAAGTCATGTTTTCAATGTAAGACAGAAAGAAACTTAATTGAAAAATGTATGAAAACACTGTGGATATGTAGACAGAAAGCTGATACATGGAAGAGGGTTTCTGTCTTTGAACCTTATGGGTAAAGAATAACTTATTTTCTACTCAATACAATTAAACTTAGCTGCCAGAAAACAAAAGAATAAAAAATGCCCAGTACAACGACATTTGCTAAAGTAACCTTTCAAAATAGCATTGATAAAGCTTAAACATTCATTAGAATATAGTTCCTTTCACCTTAATTTTATGTAATTCACAAATATATCTAAACTAGAGGGCCAGTGCACAAAATTCATGATTGGCAGGGGAGGTCCCATAGCCCAGTCTGCACCCTCTCACAATCCGGGACCCCTCTGGGGATATCTGACTGCCGGTTTAGGCCTGATTCCTGTTGGAGATCGGCCTAAACTGGAAGTTGGACATCCCTCTTGCAATCTGGGACTGCTGGCTCCTAACTGCCCACCTGCCTGCCTGATCGCCCCAACCACTCTGCCTACCTGCCTCATCGCCCCGAACCACTCACCTGCCTGATCTCACCTAACCACTCTGCCTGCCTGTCTCATAGCCCCTAACTGCCTCTGCCTGCCTGCCTAATCACCCCTAACCACTCACCTGCCTGCCTGATTGCCCCAACCACTCTGCCTACCTGCCTCATTGCCCCTAACCACTCGCCTGCCTGATCTCACCTAACCACTCTGCCTGCCTGTCTGACAGCCCCTAACTGCTTCTGCCTGCCTGCCTAATCACCCCTAACCACTCACCTGCCTGCCTGATCGCCCCAACCACTTTGCCTGCCTGCCTCATCACCCCTAACCACTCGCCTGCCTCCCTGATCACCCTAACCACTTGCCTGCCTGCCTCATCACCCCTAACCACTCACCTGCCTGCTTGATCGCCCCAACCACTCTGCCTGCCTGACTCATCACCCCTAACCACTCACCTGCCTCCCTGATCACCCTAACCACTTGCCTGCCTGCCTCATCACCCCAACCACTCTGCCTTCTTGCCTAATTGTCCTTAACTGCTCACCTGCCTGCCTGATCGCCCCTAACCACCTCTGCCTCAGCCCCCGCCGCTATGGCTTCATCCGGAAAGACATCCGGAATGCGTCCGGAAGGTCGTTTGACTGTCTCATCTAATTAGCGTATTACACTTTTATTATTATGGATAAGAAAGCTTTTTATAATCCACTAAAACTGTATTTTCTAATGTAGAAGTTCCCTGGATAAACTATTGAAGGTTTCCACAGATTTTAGTCTCTTATTTTTTTACCTCCTGGAACCCCAAAACCACTCCTTGTGAAGAAATATTATGAAATTGCATTAAGGAATACATAGAAGTATTACTTTCATATAATATACTTATCATTTACATTTCAAATTTACATATTTACAGAATATACACTAGATACTATAATACACATAATACACAGATTATCTTATGAAATGTCTTATCTTTCTTATATAAATTTATTTTATTAAATTTGTATATCAATTCTATATAAATTTCTCACATTAAGAAATACACAGATGACCTTGATACTTAAATATATAATTGGAATTTTCCCCTTCCATCCAGAAAAAAAAGCAGTTCTAATTGGAGACAGGTATGTCTAGTTTTCCATGACCCACTTTATACCTTTATTTCTAGCCCATTAAAATCAGTTTAGCAGAAGTTTAAAACTACTACCAAATAAAGATAAATCATACACTTTTAAATATTTAAGAGAAATCATCAACCAGTCTCTACTGGCATTTATTTGCAAGGAGTTTTTTATTTTAGGACAATTATTATTTGTGTCTTTCTTGGTTTTTAAATTTACACTGCTAATGAATAATAAAAGCAATCAAAACAAGTGAGCATTACTCTAGCTTAATTCTAAGGAAAATAATTTCTTGGAATATAGCTTCATTTTAGTGTGAAAATTTTTCATTAATTTTTAGGAGCTTTTTATATAAGAACTAGAGACCCAGTGCATGTTTCTTAGCCCCGCCTGCACCCTCTCACAGTCCAGGACCCCTTGGGCTATATCTTCAGGGAGCAGGCCTAAGGTGGCAGTCAGACATCCCCTGAAGGGTCCTTAGCACTGCTATGGAGGGAGGTGGGAGAGGTTCCTGCCACCACCGCTGTGCTCGCCAGCTGTGAGCCTGGCTTCTGGCTGAGCGGCGCTCTCCCTGTGGGAGTGCACTGATCACGAGGGGGCAGCTCCTGCGTTGAGCATCTGACCCTTTGTGGTCAGTGCATGTTCAGCTGTTCAGTTGATTTGCATATTAGGGTTTTATTATATAGGATATTTTGGGGAGCGGATGTGGAGCCTGGGGGAATATGTCTTCAATAGTCCAAGGATCTTTTATTATAACATTTTCCTTGGATTTTCCATAGCTTGGACCCTTTTTTCCATATATGTTTTTATTGATTGTTAGAGAGAGAGGAAGAGAGAGGGATAGAGAGATAGAAACATCAATGAGGGGAAAACATCATCCAGCTGCTGCCTCCTGCATGCCCCCTACTGAGGTTTGGGCCTGCAACTCGAGCATGTGCCCTGACCAGGAATTGAACCAGCAACCTCTTGGTTTATGGGTTGAAGCCCAACTACTGAGCAACACCAGCCTGGCTTATTTTGAATTAATATTCGAATTTTATCATATGTCAGAGCCAGTAGCAAGAGCACCACACAGCTCTGATGGCCTGACTGGCTCTAAGTCCATGTATTCTTCTAAATTCTCCCTTTCAGCTACACCAGGGCTGGTTTCTGCTTGAACCCTGCCCACTGTACTAACTGTTGGGAACCTAGTTCAAGTTCCTCCTTTATCCTCTGCTCACTAGAAACAGGTGTTGAGTCTGAGCCCCTCTGTCTGGGGCTGGACCTCCTAGGACACCAGGTCCTAGACGGAGAAGCCATGGGAGATTGTGGATATATAAGAATGAGTCTTTATTGCAGAAGCCAGTGGTCACATAGCCATCAGACAAGAACAATCCTCACTGCAGAGTCCATACAGGCAGGCAGCCGGACACCGGCTGGTGAATACATATCTTTCCCACAAAGCTGAGTACACAGTGGTACATCAGTCCCAGTACCCACAGTTATTATCTGAGCAGCCACACACTGCCTCCTAGAATCACTGCCTCACATCGTAACGGTACCTGAGCCATCCAGCCCAGCAGCTTCTCCTGTCTCTCCTGCCCCACTGCTCTCTCTAGCAGACTTCTTCACACACTCCATCCAGCAGTCTCCTCCTCACTCCAGCCTACTCCAGCCAACTAGTTGGTCAATAACCTACTTTTATACCATTTAGACAAAGAAGGCTCCATGCCATTAGCTACATCAATCATATTGGCTACTGAAGGACACCGGGTACCGTGAGAGTGCTGTGGCCTTGCAGTTGCTCATGGCATCTTGGTCTGATTCGGACTCCCAGGCTCAGAATCCTTGAACACTCTAATTAGGCTCATGCCCAGAGCGTCCTTTGGCCCTTCTGGTGTGCTGATAGCAAGGCCTCTGTGCTCCCATTGGCCTTGACTATCCAGGAACTTGGTGTGGTTTCCACACCATATCAACATGATTACCATTTAACCTGATGAAAAATTGACAGCTGCACTGGAAAAGCTAGAAAAAACAACCAAACAACAAATACAAAATGAAATATACATTTGGTATAATACAGGTGAGAAAAAAATCTTTAATTCACCTAGTTTTTTTAAGTTTTATAGAAATGAACACAGGAAAAAAGTGTAATAAAGGTACAGAGGCATTGAGGGAATGGAAAAAGTTATAGAATAACAAGTAGTCTGTTATGGCTGGAGCAAGGGTGTGAGTGGTGGGTGGTAAGACATAGGTTAACTGAGCCATCTGAGATTAGATATAAAGTTATTGAAAAAAAATTATTCTAGCAGCGGTCAAGCATTAGAGGAGACTAAAACAAAGAGAAATAAGGAAGAGATAAAGGGGGTAAGGAGAAAGTCAGAAGGTATGTTACAGGGATAAGAAGTAGAATAGAATAGATTTGAATGTGAAAAAGACAGAGAAATACAAGCAATGTCTTAGGCAACAGGCTGATTGGCTTTAGTGGTGTCTCACTTGGAGGCAGATTTCAAAGGAGGAGGGATACATTTTGGAGGGAAAATAAGAATATTGGACTTTGTTCCACCAGTGTGGCTCCGTTATTGAGCATCAATCCATGAACCAAGAGGTCACTGGTTTGGTCCCTGGTCAGGGCACATGCCCTGGTTGGTTGTGGGCTCGATCCCCAGTAGGGGCATGTAGGAGGAAGCCAATTGATGTTTCTCTTTCATCAATGTTTCTATCTCTCTATCCCTCTCCCTTCCATTCTTTCTAAAATCAATAAAATAAAATATTTTTAAACAATATTGGTTATGTATATTTTAATCGAGATTTCAATATGATCCCTAAATGAACAGTCAGTTGTGATATTCAAAACATTTAATAATGGATACAGCACGTGCAACGGTTAATCAGAGTGGATGTTGGTGAATTCCCTGGAGTAGGGTCCTGGAGGCTCCTGGACACGTGGGGTGGGCCGCAGGAAGGGTAAGAGGGGCTTAACTGCTGGATGGTCGGGAGGTCCATCATACCAGGGCTGGAGCAGGCTCACCAGTCCAAACAGATGGTATCTACTCTCACCTCTCTTGTCTGTCTGTCCCCTTCTCTCCTACAGAGGAAAAAAAAGGGACAGCAGCTCTAACAGGCTCATGCGATGTATTTCACATGTTCACAGCTGTACTGATGGACCAGGATGAATACCAGAATGGATATGTGGAGCTGCATTTTAGGAGAGCTACTGGATTGGAGATAGAAATTTGGGAGATTTTTTTCCTTTGCACTAGTTCCCAGAGTCCTTTGTATGAATAGACTCCCTACTCTTTCTATTGTATAATTGAAGAATGCTTTTACTCAATTTCTTATGGGCTTATTTTCCAAAGAACATGAGATGTTCCTTTCTCCCTGACTTGCACTAAATTAATTAAATGGTTCTATTATATGAAAGTATCAAAGAAAGATTTTTTTAAAAAAAACCCAAGATAGATACATTAATAAGGACTGTTAAGCAATATTATTTTAATTTTCTACTTGGGATAATACTGAGTAATGACTAGATATTATCTATGTTGGTTTCTTAATGATTTTTTTATAATTTGTTTTTTTTCTTCTTTTTTGTTTTTTAAGAAAATAAGAACTGGGATATCTATACTCTCAGTATGTCTCAGAGTGTCAAGTACTGTGAAGTGTTAGATTTTATCTCTCTTGCAAAATAATAAGTTAGCCTGCCACTGTTGTATGCTTTCATGGATGCTTGCAGAATATGTGACACTCCTGGGTGAGATAACATGACTTTATTAATCACATTTCCAACAGTCAGAACATAAGCATTTTCTTAAATCTCAGCAAGTTCTTCAAATTCCAGTTCCCACATGGGATGATAATTATATGGATGAGAAATATGTCCGGATGAAGCTTGCACATGAGTTAACAGAAGAGAAACCCTAGTTTAGGAAACCTAATCTTTCATGGCACAAATACTATTTTACTGTACTAGAAGTTAACAGATACACCCTTTGTGTTGAATAGAGATATTATTTCTATGTTCCAAGGCTCTTCACTTTGCAAACACCATTGATAGGAGCCTAAACCAAGATCTACAGAAATGAAAGAGATTCATAGATGCCCATCTCCCAACGAAGTCTGTCCCTCATTGTTTTAACAATCTTGACTTCTGGGAAATTTCCCCCTAAGTACACTCTTCCATCGACTAGCTTATAGTCCAGTGAAGGAACCTTCTTAGGGCAGGCAAGCTGATCCTTGGAGTGACACATCCACCTTAGACATGTGGGTCCTGGGTGGTCTGGATTTTCTTCTAGCTATTTTCAAGAGTTGTGTGAAAATTGGAGTGCCTAGGAAATTGAATCCTTTAAGGTCCACAGGAACTAAATGTTATTGTACCTGCTTGCATTAAAATTATCATGCCCATGGTCCTATAGGCAAGGCCAAGTCTGACCATTTAGCCAGTAAAATACAACAGCCACTTCAGACTCAGACAGTTTATTACTTAACATATACAATGGGGATTGCCTGTTTTTCTTTTGATCTTACTGACCTTAATATTACTGACAGGAATTCGATCACATTGTGGCTTGTTATGAGGTTTCTTTGTAAAAAACAAACTAGCAGATGTTCTAAATTTCAAAACATCACAGTTCCTTTTAAAAGTCATTTTGCACTTAAATTAGTCAATGTTGGCTGATAGTTGGAGTCATCTTAATGGCAGTACGATGGGTTGTTTTCCCCTTTCCTGTAAGTTATGTCCCATTGTAATGATGGGTTAGGTCACTTGAGTTGTCTGGAGGCCAGAAACTTTGAAAAACAGCAATGTGTTTTAGTAATAGAAAAGCTCTGTTCTACATTTCACTGTAATATGAAAAATCATGAGATGGCATAATTATATTGAGATTAAAATAGACTCATTCAACAAAATGTCTTTTTACTTGTGGCATGTATATTATCTAATTTTTCAAAATGTGAGAAACTCAATCTTATTTCCTGGCATAACAGATGTAATTTTAAAAGAATATATATTCACACAGATAAATTAAGGTCCTTAGCCAAATGATCATATAATTTTAATTCATCACCTTTGCAAGTTGAGAAAGAAAATATATTGCATCATAATACCTTTCACTGAAACATTAAAGAAATAGACAATTTTAATAAGCGATAGTGCTCAAGAGACATGAAAATAGAGTACTAAGGGTCCGCTTGGGAATACACAATGAGGATTAGTCACATTGCTTATTCAGTATCATGCCCTATAGCATCTAAGTAAATGTGTACTATATTTGGCACTGGCAGCTCACAGTAGAAAGGGAAGAGAATCATTAAACAGTGGGAAGAGATCTGCATGGTCATTTAATACAGCAATGTCTAATGTATGGAGCAAAAATCTGGAGGCTCTATCAAATGGTCCAATAAGGTATGAAGAGAAGGTATTAGATCATCCATTCACACATGTTCTATCTCTTTCATTTTAATTTATTTTTGATTTTTAAATATGTGTATTAATGATACGGATATGATTATAATTTATGTAGTCACACACAAATATAATTTATAAAGAAACATAAATATGTTAGCTGTATATGATTATATTTTTGCTCATGAAGATGAGAAAACAAGTAAGTTTATGGCTGAAATGGATAATAATTCCTCTTTTTCTAGGTAAATTAGTAAATTATTCTTTATTTTTTGGTTGGGGTAAAAAAGGCAAAAAAAAATCACACTACTTTTATTGCTCATTATTGAATACTCAAAAATATTTCAATGACACAAGATGTTTTTAATCCAACAAGCTCAACACCTGTTGTTTAAGAAAAATAAGACCCAATGATTTCACACAAAAAGTAGTATTTCAAAATACCGTGTGTTTGTTTCCTATTGCTACTATAATAAATGACCACAATTGGCTTAAAATAACACATACTTCTTCTGGAGATTAGAAATCTAAAATGGATCTTCGATGCCCTAACTGGTTTGGCTCAGTGGATAGAGCGTCGGCCTGCGAACTGAAAGGTCCCAGGTTCGATTCGGGCCAAGGGCATGTACCTTGGTTGCGGGCACATCCCCAGTAGGGGGTGTGCAGGAGGCAGCTGATCCATGTTTCTCTCTCATCGATATTTCTAACTCTCTATCCCTCTCCTTTCCTCTCTGTGAAAAATCAATAAAATATATATTAAAAAAAAAAACTGCCCTAAAATGGGTCATCGAGACTGTATTCTCTGAGACTCTAGGGGAGATTTCATTTCCTTGCCCTTTCCAGCTCCCAGAGGCCACCTGCAGTCTTTGACTCATGGCTCTTTTTCTCCATCTTCATAGCTAGAATGTAGCATCTTCGAATCTCATTCTCTCCCTCTGTTTCAGTAGTTACATTGCCTTCTGTCTGGCTTGAACACTACCTGCCTCTCTCTTGTATGGGCCACTGAGATTACAGTTGGATAATACAGAATAATCTTCCCATTTTACAATATTTAACTCCACCATATCCGCAAAGTCTCTTTTGCTATATATGAAACAGGTATGAGTTTTGGAGATTTCAACATGGACATCTCAGAATCCATTATTCAATTTACTACACACATAAAACATTTTCAACTTTCTAAAATTTACCTAATAAAAAAATGTCTTCCTTCTAATAATTCCTTAAAAATTAAGGGGGAGGAGGTACAGTTGAAGAAGTAGAAGAATGATGGGAAGAAGACATTGTGCACAAAGACAGGAAGGGCTAGGTTTACTCCAGAGATGTGGAATCCAGCTGAAAAACATAAAATACTGCCCAACCTGATTTATTAGACTGGGATTCAAACCACGTAAGTCTAGATAAACCATTTTATCATAATGTTCCCACTCCTGAATAATCAATCTTGAATAATCTCTTTGCTTTTGTCTGGCAAATATTTTCAGGCAATATTTCAAAGTGTCTATAATTTCTCTGTCCTTATATATATAAAACATTTGTGTTGCCATCATCAATTCACTAATTATAAAACTACTGAGGGAGCTGGTCATTCCTTTCCTAATTCTGAACACATTACTTCATTATATTATGAAATTATGGATAATCTAATTTTGCTATGAAGATCACTTTCTTTTACTTTTTTATTCTCCTTTGCCTTAATGAACTCTGAATATGATCCCAAAACTTTTAGAAAGACATTGCGTAGATAAGCACATTTAACCCTTGAAAAACCCTGAGATATGTATAATGATTAGCCATTTTAAAGGCGAAGAAGCTGAGCCATAGGAGGATAATTCTTACATAATGTCATTCAACGCATAAATACAGTGTCAGAAAGATTTTACACTAGCAGTTAAATAACTCAACAGAAATGACATACACTGGCCCAACTCATAGGCCAGAACTAGTCACATGGTCCTACCTAACTGCAAATATGGTGAGAGAGAAATATAACCCTATCATGTGTCAGAAAAAAAATTAGTTAAGGGCAATCTTCACACATGTGTATGACAATGGCAGAACCAGAATTATAAGCCCAAGTAGACTTGCTCCATAGTACTTTTTAAAATTTTAACTTAAAAATTTCTATCACCTTTTATCCCCTCTATGTCCGCAACTACCTCCACCCAACATCATCCATCTCCACAATCACCACACTGTTGTCCATGATCTCTCTCTCTCTCTCTCTCTCTCTCTCTCTCTCTCTCTCTCTCTCTCTCCTCTCTCTCTCTCCTCAATATCCCCCCCGCTTAATGACAAACAGCATGCATGGACCTGGAGAACATTATGCTAAATGAAATAAGTCAGTCCATTGTAATGTGTGCTGCTATGGACATAGGGGTGCATATATTCTTTCCATTATACTTTTTTAAACATAGCTTAAAGTGCATGTATAATTTTACTTTTTATATGATTTAAATGATCAGTATTTATGCAATTAACTTAAAATACTTATTTGCACCTACTTACTATGTGCCTGGCAGTAGCCTAGGAGATACAAAAACTGCAATAAACAAGGTTTCTGATTTCATGGAGCTTAAGTTCTAGGCACTGGTCTCTTCTCATGGTGAAGTTTTCTTTCAATCTTTATCCAGATTGGAATTGTAGTCCTTTTAATTCCATTTATTTCCTTTTCATTTGTTTGATAATATTTTTTCTTTATCAACTCTATATACCCAACAGAGGATGCAATGTACCATTATTTCATATTTTACTAAGAAAGCAGGAGGTAAATGCCAATTAAACTTTGACATTTGCTGTAAGCCTCTTCCTTATTTGAAGAATATTAAAACGTAAAAAAGAAATGGATATTAGAATTAATTACATACAGTGTGTGTTGAATAATTGCTTGGTTCTAATTTATCTTTTTTTTCTAACTAAAAGAGCTATAATAATTCCTTGGACTCTCCTTTTTTATTTAATATTTATAAATGTCTATCTCTTTCATTTATCTCTTTTGACTGTCCTTATGGAGAGAACATGTCAATGTGTCCTATATTTTAATGTTCCTGACCAATTAAAAAGTTTTAAAAGTTTTCGCAATCCTATCTTATTTTACTCATCTTCTTTTCATCCTATTTTGTCCGCTTTTCATTTGACTGCTGCATTGAATACATTTTTTGGTATCGCCACAATTTTCAAATATCCTCTTTCCTGAAGACATAGCTCTCTACGGCAGACAGTGAGATATGCCCATGAGATTGGGTATCAAGGGAGAACATACTGTTCGCCAGCAAGTTTTTAGTCACCCTCCAGCTGTCAATTCCTGGAAGGTCAGTCTCAAAATTAAAAGAACTGTCTTGACCCAGAACATGTTTTTTTTGAGGAACAACCCACATTTGTTGACAGAGTGTGGCAGGCATGGAAAAGTTTAGCCATGTCAACCCAAAGGCAGACAGACCTCAAGAGCAATATTCACTCTGCATTTACCAAAGCTTTGGGTGAGCCTTCAGGGATGTTCAATGTATCCATCTTCACAGCAGTAGACACTGACCATGATTATCATGAAAAGGTAAGAGGAGTGAGTGAGGAATGTGTGTGGAGGACGGTTAAGTGCTTCTTGATAATTCCTTGCCCAGTTGTGACTGTTGAAGACAAAATACAGTAACCTGGACTGAGGAGTCATGATGATCAAGGATGAAGGTCTAGGTCTAATAACTAGACTACATCTGAGGTCAGCAAAGGGGGTACCTGAAGATGAATGTGAAGGAGACTGTATGTATAGTGGAGGAAAGAGTCTTTGAGTACCAGTTGGGCCGAGTATAGCTATAGCATTGGAGCTGTAGTTTGTCCAACTAACCACTCTCTTCTAAATTTCCCCTCAGGGAAAGAGCCCCAAGGACTCATGAAGCTGATTACTGAAAGTGCATGGAGAAGTAGATCTAAGAAGCACAGGGCGTGTACTGTGGTGGTCACAGAGATACTGCATCCAGATTCCCTTCCAAGAAAGCCTTTCTTGTTCTGCTGCGGGGAGTGCAGTCAGCAGACACGTTCTTGACCTTGTTTCAGCTATAGATAACTGCCTTTCTGAAGGTCTCATGCTAGGACAGCCCATATCTGGTGACTGAGACAGGTGGGAATATGAAGGCCTGGTAGAGAACAAGTGGTATCTGGTGAGTGATATTTGCCCAAGACCTCCAAGTTGCATTGGGCAAAGCATTGTTAGGCTCTCAGTGCATGGGCAACTGCTCTCTGGAGAGAAAAATGAAGAGAATGTAATGACCTGTGCCTAAAGGACAGGGGGAGTGACTGTCATTCTAGATGTCCCCAAATCCTTTCCACTGCATCGAATGGAAAGAGTTCCTTTGTAGTGTGTGTAACCCTTGAATTCCCTGGCACAGCCTGGATCCTTCCCTAACAGTTCCCTTACTATTATTTTTACTTTGTTTTCTTCCCCCCCCCCCCTTCAAGCTTAGTAGAAGTGAATTTATATTTCTAACAGCTAAACATTCTTGACTTGAGAAAGTTAACTATTTTCTGATTACTAATTTATGTTCTTTCATAAAGGCCACTTTTTCTATGAAAAAATCCATAATTTTCTTTGGATTTCAGTAGTAGATAATTTCAGAATCAGATATTTGCATTTCTCTACATCTTCCTGATACTGCTTTTTGTTTTACTTCACTGTACAGAACATTTTACAGGGCCTTTTCCTTTTTACTTCTTTAATTCCTTTACTATATAGTGAGCAAGAAGAACTTTATTGAGTCATTGCTTTGAATAAGATGTGAGAAAGTCCCTTACTTGGGAGCACTTTTCACATAAGCACTGGGTAAATCCCCTCCCCATTCCTAGACTGAATGTCTTTCCTATTCCCATAAGCCAGTTGCATTCATAGAAAACAGGCTTCCTGTACTGAGCACCAACAGAGACTATTGCTTGGTTTTCTGATAACCTACAGTAAAGGACAATGAGATGTGGAGAATGCATCATTTCCAGGAATGGTCTCATACCCATCTCGCTGCAAGTGCTTTATTTTGTATGAAAATTCTTCTAGGTTGCAATATTGTATTCTTCTATGCCACTTTCCGTCTTTCTGACTTCCTGCTTCATTGATTTCTCAAAATTGTAATCCCCAAATGACCATAAAACTATGGGCAAAAGTACAAAAACCTCTTCACAATGTATCAGCTCTACAGCATGATGGCAACTATCTGTTTTCCAATGGAGACCTGGGTGTCTGGGTCAGACTTTAAAGTTAAAAAATAAATTAGCCCAGACAGTGTAGCTCAGTGGTTGACCATTGATCAATGAACCACAAGGTCATGGTTTAATTCCTGGTCAGGGCACATGCCTGGGTTTTGGGTTCGGTCCCCAGTGTGGGGTGTGTAGGAGTCAGCTGATCAATGATTCTCTCTCATCATTGATCTTTCTATCTTTTCCTTTCCCTTCTCTCTGAAATCAATAACAATATATTTTTAAAAAATAATAAATGAAACTTATTTTTATGTTTCTTCTGATTAGTCTGCATGATAAAGTATGGGTAAGTCCATGACTACCTTTTGCAATCTATTTAAATGATAGCTGTAGTTAATGTAAATATCTTCTAAATTTTGGTATCAGTTTTCTCAATGTTTACACGCTAGTGATTTTTTATCCTTTTCCCCCTGTCAGCTTCTGGTTTGTTTCAACCACAACTATTTTGAAGTCATACATTACTTTGTATCGGTTTAATATATTTTTCTCTTCCATTCTCTTCACTCTAGAGCCTATCTAGGCTATGTATTATCAATGATTACAACAGCCTTCATACCTCTTTGCCTGTGACATTTATTTAGTTATTGTGTCTTTGCTTCGAACTTACTTTTCTGTTTTCAGGTTTGTTATGCTAAAGAGTGTGCTCTACAAATCACCCTTTTAAATTGGCTAGCTTGCTCCTGTGAGTTATGAAGCAGCATGGGTGAATTTTAATCACAACATGTAGATTGAGAAAAAAAGCCAGACACACACAAAAAAACACATGTATACTCTATGATCCCATTTATGTGACATGCTAAAGCCAGAGAAAAGAAAATTAAGGTGACAGAAATAAGAATTGGCTATGTCTCTATGCATGTGCAATTACACAGGCATGTACATTGGTCAAAACTTACCCAATTGTACTCTTAATCTTCGTACATTTTACTGTTTGTACATTTTAACTCAATTTAAGAAACACACGAGAAAACTGATCCAGGACTAGAAGAAAAAAACTGAATCGCAGTCACAAAAACAAAACAAAAAAGCATCAAAAACAGCAGAACAGTACTGTGGCCTGAAAATTAACCTATAATTTTAAAATTCAGTAGCAGTTACATTGCAAACTGGCAGGTAGTGACAGAAACAGAACGTGCTAAAAACTTCCAGAATGAGGGCCATGTTTGTATTCTTAATTTGGATGCTGGTACCATGGGTAGGTTCATTTTGCTAAAATTAATCGCTGTACACATCACACATGTATAGTATATATAAATACATCAATAAGATATTAAAACACCCTCCAAGAATGTTTTACATCAATGGCCCAGCACTGAACTATTTCTTGAGGGAATTATTGTAACCAAGACAGAACAGAGCCATTCACGAATTTAATTATTAGGAGGAAAAATGGAAAAGAAAAAACAAAAAGCACAACCGGGGAGAAAATTGAATGATGATGATGAATCAGACAAAACAAAGACACCTTTTTAAGAGGCAAGGTTTTAAGTCTTAAGGAGTCGTGGAGTCTGCCCCATGCCTCATCTGATTTGGGCAGTAAATTTCAGCTCTACCCTCCTGGTTGACAGCTGTTTTCAGGATAAGAAAGAGAAATGAGAATGATTTTTACTTGAAGAAAACAGATGGTTACTTAAGTGTGTAAATTTCTGCACATGAAGATTACAAAAACAGGAAGAAATGCAGTTTGTACATAATGTTTATTTTTTGACTTGTATCTTTGCCTATGAGCTGCAAAGCCCATGTCATTTCTACTTGCCACTAATGTAGCCAATTTCGAATTGAGAAATAAATATTATGGTCCCAAAATGTTGCTTTATCTGATGTGTATGCATATACTGTCTGTTCAATAGATGCATCTCTTTGTTATATGTTTATTTTTCAATTTTATACATCTGTCTATAGGCATTGTATTTCCATATATTAATAAATGCACTATTAAACTATTATTGGCATCAATATTAATAATTGCAAATATGCTATGAAACTGCCGTCATCCAATCGTTCTACATGAGAGAAATGCTTTTAGTCCAGGTTGGCAACTGAGCGACAGTGGTATAAAGCTGTAAGCACTTGCAAAAAGGTGTTTTAGCTTCAGCAATATTTTTTTGTGATCTTTACTGGAGAGGAACCAAACATATTGAGGTTGTTATTCTATTATGAATCTGTCAGCCTAACTTTCTAACCGTCTATCCAATCCCTTCCTCAGGAGCATTCCTAAGTTGCACTCTGTTTCAAGAGGCTTCCCAGGATATAGGACCTTGTTGGACCAAGTTCTTTTCATCTTTAAAAGATAAAATTAAAAAGCCATTGCATTTTCTCTCCCTTCAGCTTTTTCTAATATGGTAAGAAATACTTCAGAGAGAGAGACCTACTTCATGAGATACAGGTAAGATCACAATATACATCTCAGTACTCGAGTCTTCTCTCCTTCATGTCTCCAGGGTAGTAATAGTCATGAAAAGTCACTGAGAAGAGAGTTATATGTCCATCTTCTGGTGAAGTAAAAAAGATGAGGAGTTTGTCTGGCCAGCATAGCACAGTGGTTGAGCGTGACCTATGAACCAGGAAGTCAGGGTTCTATTCCTGGTCAGGGCACATGCATCGGTTGGGGGCTTGATCCAGAAAGGGGTGTGCAGAAGGCAGCTGATTGATGATATTACTCTCTCATCAATGTTTCTATCTCTCTATCCCTCTCCCTTCCTCTCTCTCTCTAAAAAAATCAATAAAAATATATATATTTTTTAAAAATAAGGGGTTCTTCTAGGAAAGTTATGTTTGAGTCAGATTTAAAAATAAGCTAATATCAAAGTAATGGTTTTTATTTCTATTCACAGACTGAGATGCTGCCCTGATTTTCATAGGATGATGACTCAAATTCTGTCCTTATTAAGCATGATCAGTTCAGAATTTTGGTCAGACTGACATGTACAAGAGCACATGTCCAGTCACACTGCATGGAACCAAAGAAATAAAGGCAACACAGAGAAAAAAGAATAAACTATACTGATGTCACCTTACCTATAGACTTTAAAATGTAGCAAGAAACACACAGCTGCCATAGGTGCCTCAGAGTTAAAACAAAAATAAAATGCTCTTATTTTAATTCAGATTATTCCTTGGTCTTAAAAATACATTTAAAAATGTCAGTATTTTTTTCTTGTATTATCCCTGAATACTGAGGTATAATTAGCATAGCTAACAATAAAATGTATATAAATTATATATTCATATAAAATATATATTTAACTTTACATATATGTTCTTAGCTTTATCTATATATACTTAGCCATATATATATATAAAGTATATATAATGCACATATATAAAGTATGTATATAGTATGTGTGTGTGTGTGTGTGTGTGTATATATATATATATGTATATATATATATTATATATGGCTTGAATTGAGGACAGAGGCTTCCAGACATATACATAATTTTAAATATCTATGTGTCTAAATACTTATCTGGATATTTAATATGTATTTATTTTTAGCATAATTTTTTAAAAATATATTTTATTGATTTTTTACAGAGAGGAAGGGAGAGGGATAGAGAGTTAGAAACATCGATGAGAGAGAAACATCGATCAGCTGCCTCCTGCACACTCCCCACTGGGGATGTGCCCGCAACCAACGTACATGGCCTTGACAGGAATCTAACCTGGGACCCTTGAGTTCACAGGCTGACGCTCTATCCACTGAGCCAAACCGGTTAGGGCTTTAGCATAGTTTTTTATATTCATCTAGGTAACCTCTAGCAATAATAAAAGCTAGAGGCAGGATAAATATCTCACTTTAAATGTAAAGATTTGAGACTATATTAGCCAAGAAAATATGTCAACTCTTCATTTTATTTTGAATAGCAACATCAATCATTATATGACAGTTTACATGAAAACAGTCTAGGTTAATTTCTCTCTGAAACAGAATGTTTTTTATATTAGAGCACTAAATTTGAAATTTAATATGTATGCATACCCTAGTCACTTTTATAAGCTATATTATTCTATGAAAAAGCAAATACAGCTAACAGATTTTTCTCAAAATTATTTTTATGAGAAAAGGGTATTAAGAGCTGATAGTTGAAAACAGCTAACATTTATTCACTACTTAATATGTGCTATATAGTATTCTAAGTGGGTTACATTTAATAACTCATTAAATCCTCATTATATTCACAGGCAGTAGCTGATCTTATAAATGGGTAACTGGGTAGAGAGAAGTAAAATAACTCAAGTTCAGAGTTTAATCAAGTTCTCCGAATGTTAGGAATTTGAACCCTGACAGCCCAGCTAAATTAATCATATGTTTTGTCCTGTGTTAGTTACTTCCTTTACTTTTCTTTTTACTGATCATGTTTCCCTAGATTTATAGATTTAAATAAATCTAAGCATTACTTCCTGAATTTTTGGTTAACATGCTATTAAATTACAAGAAAAGAGAAGTTTCTTTTTAATTGTAATTTTATGTGGCTTCAAATTTTTGAGGAATAAAGTTAGAGTGTTAATAAATATATAAAGTAGATGGAAACATACTTGTATTTTAAAAAAGCTTACTACTATGCACATGAATAACAACTTTTCTTTTAAACCTTCAAGACAAATATATTAAAGGAAAACAGTATTAAATGCCCTATCATCTAGACCTTGAAAAATTCAAAAACAATGATAATATGGTATACAGAAAGTAACCAACTTTTCTATGTGTTTTAAATAACTAGTGATGTGTTGAGAAAGAGAAAAGTTGTCCCATACTAGTCTCTGACACTATTCTGCGACTTTTGAACTATTCCCAGTCAAGAGGATGTTTTCAAGCAACTTTGTAAAATATATAAACATAACCATGATGCCCACGATAATAAGTAAAATGTTCAGACTTGTAAGATATGCATACCACCAATATAATAACTACAAAAAAAAACCAAGATCACAATTTTAGCTATCCTCCCTGGAAACTCATTCTAGAAAAGATATGTAAGGTTGTTAGCCCTTAATCTTACCCTATCCCACATTGTGCTTGAAGTTTCAACAAATTTCAGGTGATCTATGAAACTAGATTGGAGACACCGTTAAGTGATGTTCAATCCTCAATTCTTAGTACAGATTTTGTTCTTCTTTGGGCCTTAGAAATGGCATTTCCCTCTCACTCTTCTTTCAGTGATGACTCTAAATCCTTTGAAAGACCCTCTACCAGTCACACTTGTCACACTTAGTGCTGAATAGCTCCGAGCTGCCAAGTGAGGGAGAAGCCAAATGTTTTAGTGGCATCGACCTGGAGGCATATGTCAAACTGGATATGTACAAATCACAAGATTTATTAAGTCATTGTCAAACTTCTGCCCCTGAAAATTTGCAATTAGCCATATGGGAATATAAAGTCATTCTTCAAATGTCTTTGATTTATTCCCTAATAATGCTAGTTTGTTCTCCCTCTGTCTCTCTCTCTCTCCGAAGAGAGAGAGAGCAAAAAAAAGAGTCACAATTTAGATACGATGTGAAATTTATCTTTGCAAGAGAAGAGACTGATAACTTGACTTTGACATTGCCCCAAGTGAAGTCTATAATTTCTTCAGGAAAAAAAAAGAGGTAAATATCATATGAGCATAATGTATCACCAACCTGCATTCGTACTTGAAGGAGCAAAATTTCACAGAAAGGTAAAGTCTGCAATTCCACCAGAAAAGAACAAAGGCAGACTAATTACATTTTCCTGTTAACCAATATTAATGAAGTCATTTATTATTTGTATGTATTTATTTGGCATAAAAATAATTGACATTTTTAACAATGAAGGAATTGAGTTACACGCACACACATGTGCCCAAGTTGCTCTACTCCTGAAATTTTTACCTGTTAAGTAACTAATAATTAGCTCAAGTTAAAATATAGAGACCATGTAGTGTTGTTTCAATCTTTCCTGGCAGTTGTGAACTACCCATTACCAAAATTGACCTCCAAAACATTAAATTTTGCTTGACTGTACTATCCTCATCATCACTACCCTATAACAATTTTTCATCACCTTTCACTTGGACCATCTCAGAATTTTTCTCCATTTGATCCCCTTACAGAAATTTCCATAAGGACCTGAGAATGGTGCATCTGAAGGAAATATGGCATGCCATAATTCTCATATACATTCCTCAGTGTCACCCCAGCACACACTAAGGTGGTCCTCAAGCGGAGAAGTTTATCTAGTGAAACTTTCCAACCTGCCAAACTCCCTTCCCCATTACCATATGGCATAGGACTAGGAGCTATTTCTTTCAAAAATCCACCTGATGAAACATCATCCCTACCTTTTACCTCTTTTCTTACCCTGATGTATTAGTGAAAGTACTTAAGGTGATAAATAGAGCTTATACTGTGATCCTTTCAATCTATAACTCTTTTTACAAAAAAAAATGTTTTATTTATTTTAGAGAAAGGAAGGGAGAGAGAGAGAGATAGAAACAACAGCCAGAACCTGGCCAGTGTGGCTCACTGGTTGAGTGTCCACCTATGAACCAGGAGGCCATGGTTCAATTCCCTGTCAGGGCACATGTCCAGGTTGTGGGCCTGGCCTCCAGTAGGGAGTGTAAAGGAGGCAGCTCTCTCACTGGTGTTTATTTTTTTTAATTTTTTTAATAATATATTTTGTATTGATTTCAGAGAGAAAAGAAGAGGGAGAGAAAGAGATAGAAACATCAATAATGAGAGAGAATCATTGATTGGCTGCCTCCTGTACACTCCCTGCTGGGGATGGAGCCCACAATCTGGACATATGTCCTGACTGGGAATCAAATCTGGGACGTCTTGGTGCCTGGGTCAATGCTCAACCACTTCCATAGTACTCACCATTAATAACTGTGGTGCTGTGATTTATAAGATTTATATATTTGGTCATTCAGTGGCCAAAATATACTTTTCATCTGTATTTGCTGTTCATTCACGGTTCCTGGCTTACAGATTTCCAAAACTCTTGGAATTTCCTGAACAATAAGAGCAGTGCAAATAACTTTTGTTATATTTGGTCTCTTGTCCTCAGTTCCTGAAATTGCTTCAGAGCCGTCAAGGTGAAATAAGTGTCTTGTTCTTTATAATAAGCCCCTTTCCATCACAACTAGGTTTATAGACTTTGGGAAAGCACCTAAGAGTGGGGCTGATTGCCAGGAAAATTGAGAAAGAATAAAGGCATGGACTTTTTAGTCCTCTCCCTGCATGGTTTGGGGAGGGGAGAAGGACTGGAGATTTAATCAAGCATCAGTGGCCAAGGATTTTTTTAAATCCCCACCCGAGGGTAGTTTTCCATTGAGTTTTAGGGAGAGTGGAAGAGAGAGGGAAAGACAGAGAGAAATATCGATGTGAGAGAATTGGTTGTCTCCCACACTAGCCCCGACCAGGGCCCAGGCCAAGAGGATCCTGCAACCCAGGTATATGCCCTTGACTGGAATCAAACCTGGGACCCTTCAGTCCAAAGGCTGATGGTCTATCCACTGAGCAAACCAGCTAGGGTAGTGGCCAATGATTTAATCAACCATGTCTATGTAATAAACCCTCCCTAAAAATCAACAAGAAAGGTATTTATAGGGCTTCCAAGTTAGTGAACATGAGCACTTCCACAGACCACCGTACCTGACCCCAAACTCCATACACACAGAAGTTTCTCTCTTTGGGACCTCAGGCTATGAATGTCTCCCCTCTGGCTCTTTCTGAGTTGAATCCTTTTATAATAAATTATTCATCTAGTGAGTAAAAAGCTTCTCATAGTTTTGTGAGCCAATTTAGAGTATTAATCAAACCCAAGGTGGACATCTTGGGAACCTCCCATCTGCAGCCAGTTGATCAGAAGCACAGGTGACAACCAGGGCTTATAATTGGCATCTGAAGCAGGGGCAGTCTTGTAAGACTGAACCGTTAACCTTTGGAATCTGATACCATCTCCAGGTAAATAGTATCAGAACTGATTTGAATTCAGGACACCCAGCTGGTATTGGAGAATTGTTGGTGGTTTGTAAATACCACCCCACCCTCACCTTCTCAACTCCTCCTGACACACACACACACACACACACACACACACACACACACACACACACACTGTGATTGATGATGAGATTAACAACCAACTGTTTTTAGATCCATCTGCAAACTATGTCTATCTACACATATATGCTAATGTCTTGGCCTAAAACAGGGGTCAGAGCTTGGCCTGTTTTTATAGTTTTACTGGAAGATAGCCCAACCCATTTCCTTTGTGTTGTCCATCTGCTTTTACGCTACAGGGACAGAGTTGAGTAGCTGCATAGACACTGCAGAACCTTAAAAGCCCAAGATGTTTACTACGTGGCCCTTTCGTTACAGAGAATGTTTGAGGATCCCTGACCTAAAATATTCATTGATTCTCTCAGTTGTCCAATCCCTACCTATTTTGATGATTCAGATGTGAATCAGTTCTACAAGAAAGTGCATGCTACCTGCTGAAATTGAGTTATCACCACTTGTCTAAGCAAGCCTTTCTTCAAACAACCAGACTCCTTAATCATAGATCTGTACTTTTGAAATTTCCGGTAGATTTGCCTGTCTCCTTTACTCTATAAATTGAGAGTGTCCCTTTTGACTTCTGTATCACCAAGTGCCTGGAACACAGCAAGCAGACAATATTGCTTGGAAATTAGAACTGAATTTATACATGAAAGGAACTACTGGGAAGTGGGGATTCTAAGATGATGAAGATACTTTGAAGTCAAAGAGATGAGCAAGTAATGGGAAATAAATTTTGATCTTTCATTAGAATGCAATGTGGTAATGCTGTTAGTTGTGAAAATAGGCAAAGAGAAATGGAGGCTCATAAAGATAAAAGCAAATGGTCAGAAAGGAATTATCTCAGGAAAGTTTGTACCAAGAGAAGAGAAAGGTTTGGGCACCAACCATGTGGCAAATGTCTCTTGCTCAGGCACGATTCATGCTCCCATTTTCCTCCAGAACTGAAACTCTAAGAAAATATTGTGACTATGTCACAACGTTAGGAAATAGGTGAGGACTGAGTTCTATCACTTTCTGAAGCTCAGGCTCTTCCCACTAGACCAGTGGTCGGCAAACTGCTGCTAGTGAGCCACATGCGGCTCTTTGGCCCCTTGAGTGTGGCTCTTCCACAAAATACCACGTGCAGGCTCACGCGTACAGTGCGATTGAAACTTTGTGGCCCATGCAAAAAAGTCGGTATTTTGTGGAAGAGCAACACTCAAGGGGCCAAAGAGCCTCATGTGGCTCGGGAGCCTCAGTTTGCCAACCAGTGCAGACCAGTGGTTCTCAACCTTCTGGTCCTTTAAATACAGTTCCTCATGTGACCCAACCATAAAATTATTTTTGTTGCTACTTCATAACTGTAGTGTTGCTACTGTTATGAATCGTAATGTAAATATCTGATATGCAGGATGGTCTTAGGCGACCCCTGTGAAAGGGTTGTTCGACCGCCAAAGGGGTCGCGACCCACAGGTTGAGAATCGCTGCACTAGACGAAGACAACTTCTCCTCTCACCTTCTTGTACTCAATATTCTGTCTCATTGTTTCATAACAGGATTTTAAGTATTATTAATTTTTCTCTAACCCGGTCTTCTGCTCCTGCATTCAGAAACAAGTATCAAACTCAATAAATATTCTCCCATAATTTCCCAAGTTAATTCAGCAACTACAGATGCAGCTTACCTTCCAGACAAGATTATATTTCCCTTGAAGACAGAGACTATAGCTTCCTTTTCTATCTATTATAATATCTACCCCAGCACTAATAATATAGTGGGTTAACAATAAATTGATTATAATTAAAAGGGTTTTTTTTATTCCTCACTCTGTATCTGTCTTATATGTGTGCATCTATCTATTTACATAATCAACCTATCTATTTTTACAAAGCATCGGCTACTAATAAGCTAGATTAAGGTTAATTATAGTTTAAATTATAAGACTGACATTTAACAGAGTCTCTCTCTCTCTTCCTCTCTCTACTAATTATTAAAGAGAGCAGAATGGATCTAGACACTGAGTTACACTGTTTATAGTTACCTATCTTTCATAACAACATATCCTTTTCATTATAAAAAAAATAAAACAACTAAATGTCACTGCATGGGTTATTCCCTAACCTAATTTTCTTGAACTATATTCAGCACCTCCTTCAAAGAGACAATTCACCATCAAAAACACAATAGTTTTTGTATAAATCCCATCAATTGATGTGTTCAAAATAAACTTTAGTACTTGGGCAAAGAAAGAAAAAGAAGGAAGGCTGAAACAGAAGCACAAAATAAGTCTTATCTACATGTTTTCCACTTTTTAATTTGGGAGATGTTTCAGTTGGGAGGATTTTCTTCCATGGTGACAGGGAGGCAAGTGTGGGAGGTGCTGCCTCAACACACAAGCTTCCAGCTTTCCTCTACTGTGTGAGCCACCTTCCTATTAATCATACAAGCTTCAGAAAAACAGTTCTTAAGCTAAGTTTTAAAACTGGTACTTTTTACAGTGTTTGTTTTATTTAGTTTAGATATACCTTTGGAAGATCTTTTCCCAGGTTTAGAGTAATACCACTTTGTTTCACGGTCGTCGGCTTTAATATTTTATAAGGCTTACATGCAACTTGTGACATGACTTATTAAAGGTAGCAGGAGAACAGCCATTCTCCTTTGCCAATTCCAGTTCGCATACTAAACGCGGATTTTCTCATGCAGTACAGCACCTGCATAAATTTGAAAAATTGAGAATCCTGAAAATGGTATTTCAATAGCGGTTCTGTTCAGCGAATGGGCAAAATTTACTGTGCAATACAACACTGTGAACCGGGTTAATGCCCTGTGGAAACTGTATTTCCCTGAGGCAGACTTTGTTGTTGTTATTGATCATTTTATATAAATACATACATAATCCTATTACACATGTTTTTCTGTCAGGTGGATATCAAAATACTGCTAACATATGTCTATCGCATGAAAAGAAAAACCTAGAGCTACAGCAAAAATAATTCACAAGACACATACACACACATAACCTGCGGAAAGGGAGTGACTCAGCAGTTCTCTTTAAATAATGAGCAGCTGATGTAACATTATTTTGCTGAAGGAATAAATGCTTGCTGATTTTCAAATTTCCCTTATCCATTTCCAAATACAAAGGTAAGGATAATTCTGATGAAACAGAATATTGTTGGTTACCTGAGTCATACAGCAGATTTTTATTGTGTTTGCTTTCATTTTAACCAGGGAAAACTGACCTATTTTAGTATAAACACACACAACGACAACAATCTGTCCCCTGCTACCGAATCATGAGTCCTTACGATTGTGAGAAATTTGGCCTAGCCTGGGTTTTTTTTAAATTTGGATGCTTCACAGACCTTGAAAATGTGAAATAAATCAAAAAAGTTTGTTTGTTGAAAATGGATTATTGCACCCAGACCTGGATTACTTTACCACATCATTCCCTCCCCTTGTCCCCACTCAGCAAAATACTATATTTCCCTGGAGACTTCATTGCTGTTGATTTTTTAAATTTAATTTAATATTTTATTGAATTTATTGGGATGACATTGGTGAATAAAATTACACAGGTTTCAAGTATACAATTCTGTAATACATTATGTGTATATTGTATTACGTGTTTACCACCCAAAGTCAAGTTTTCTTCCATCACCATTTATCCCCCCTTTACCTCCTCCTATGCACTTCTCTCTGGCAATCACCATATATTGTCTGTGTCCACGAATCTTTCTTTTCTTTTTTTCTTTGTTCATTGTTTCTTTTTTCTTTTTATTTTATTTCTTTTTATTTTTTTTTGCCAAGAAAATAACATACCTTGATACAAGATATTATAGGGAAACCTTCGGATATCAAATAAACACAGAATAATTTGCTCAATAAAGATTTGTAAAGTTTGTATTTTGTTCCATTGAGATAAAGGTTTTTATGTGATGTAGCTGGTCCATAAGCTTAAATTCACACGTGTATAAAATTGCAATCTAAAAAATACTTAGCATAATATTTTTATAATTCCTATTTTCACAATTTGTATTTAAGATGTAATTTAAAATTTATCTCAAAGCATCAAATTTCAAAGGAAAAGCCAATAATATTTAAGAGGATATAACATTACCATTTCCCAGAAATTGATGGGAGCATCTTTCTCTTCAGTTTGGTAACTACCAGAGAGTTGACAAGAAAAAAAAATGCTTAAACAATTATTTAAATGTTCATAAATATCTTTTGAAATATTTTTGAAAATTACAGTTCAACATCAAATGTCTTCATTTTTCAAGTTTCTTCATTATATACTAATTAGGAATAAATATATATACCTAATTCAAGGGTTTAAATTTTCTGTGGAATCTTGCTTAAGGAATTTTGTGACATAATTTTCACATGTTAAAATGGTGTTAGTTTTTTTTTTAATATATTTGGATTCTTTGCACTAGGTAGTCTGAGATGATGGCAACACATTTCCCTTGTTCAACCAACTAATAAACTAAATGATAATCTTATTAACACTGTAGAATTGAATGTATATGACATGTTAATAGGTAAATACATAATTGCTACAGAAGCATCTTGACCTTGTTTATATCTTCTTATTTTATTGATATACAAAGAATAGGAAATAACAACTTAAAATTATAGGTTGATAGATGGAGGAGAGAGTATATTTTGGCTTGGAATTACTAAGACATAAAAGTCAATAGTAATCTTAGAGAATCATTTATCTTTGACTATTTCCTATGTCAGACTCTGGGGATAAAAATATCATCAAGACAAATTCTTTACCCAAAGAAATTCAGTCTTATTTCCATGTTGTTTATTTTTCTGTCCTTTCCTTGCAAACATATTACCCCTACCTATCAACACATTCACTCCCTTTTCAGGCAACACACACACACACACACACACACACACACACACACACACACACACACACACTTATACAGGTGACATTACAGGATTCCTTTAGAGCAATGCTGTATATTTCAAGACGAAGAAAGTCAATATTTCCACAGTAGCCCCTTAAATTCTAAGTAAACAAGTTAACTTATTTATAAAAATGAGGAAATTCTTAGGAGAAAGTAGATTTTCTTCAGTTCATAGTTCAAATATGTATTTGTTTCAGGAATGGATTTTTTTATCCATGCATTTATTTTCCACAGAAATAATTATAAGCTATCATATACTCTGTTATGAATTTAAAAATAAAATGAGCTGAGCATCTTAAGTAGAAACAATTAAGCAAACAAGTAAAATACTAAGAAAAAAAGGGTTAGAAAGCCATATAAGAAAACAGTTAAAGAAAGAAAGGCGAGTAAGCCAACTCTTTTTGCCATGTTGCAAGAAAGATTTTATGAGGCTATCACAACTGAGTTGATAATTTAAGGTTGAGTATGATTTTACCAGGTATTACCTGGAATTGGAGTTGTAGGAGAAGAAAACACTTCTGCCAGGGAAAATGCCATATGACAAAGTATGAAAGAAAGAGAAAAAATATTAATTTTGGAGATTTGAAGTACAAAAGTAAAAGAGGTCAGGTCCTGAAGAGAGACTTGTGTGTTAAGAGTAAGATATTTAAATTTTAGACTGTCAGGAAGTACTGAAAAAAATATATTAGGGAAATGGCATTTTAATTTTAGTTTCATATTTTAAATTTTAAATGCTTGAGTGAGCATTTATTTCAAGTTTGTAATTAGATTCTCTGTACTTTGCAGGAACAACATTTAGAGTCAAATAATACTGGTCCTCCTCCTAAGTGTTCTGAATCTGAATTGTCTTATAATTTGTCACACAGAATTGTGAGTTCTGGTTTACAGTCCTATAATGTTCATGCTTCAAAGATAAAGACTCCATCTGATTCACTGAGGAGACCCCTATCATTTCACATAAAACAATATTTAGCAATTATTTGTTGAATAAATGATTTAGTCTTCCTCTCTGCTGCTCCTGGGAAATATTTGCCTCTTACCCATTATCTTCTATCTCAGTAAATGTCAATACAATCCAGCCAATTACTAAGGACATTTACCTGTGAATTTTCCTTACTCGGCTCTCACACAATCCACTTTAATCCATGAGAAAATCCTCTTGGTTCTCCCTTTAAATTATATCATGAATTTGACAATTTTTCCCATGCTCAGCCATTATCAGAACTGTTGCAATATCCTGCTGACTTAGTTCTTCAGTTTCCACTTGACAGTTTGCATAGAGCAACAAGAGTTATCTTTTAACAAAGATGTAAATCAGATCATGTCACTACTATGCTCAGAATGGTTTTCTGACTCAACAGTTGCTCAGGATATAGGAAGCTAGAAAGAATACCACTCCCACTTAAACAATATACAGGCAGATAAACTAGAAAATTAAAGCATTTTCTTGAATTTGTAATTCAGTTTCTACTGCTCTATATAGAAAGTTCAAGATTCAAGAAAGAAATATGAAACTCATGGAAAAGAAAAAAGGATTACCAATTGTAAAGCAGTCAATATGGTCAGACTCAAAGATGAACCCCTATGTAGGAATTCACAGAAAGATAATTTATAATAACTATGATTAATATGGCAAGCTAGTAGAACATGAAAAATATAGATGGGGAAAATTCAACAAAGACATGAATGTTATAAGAAAAGGTAGAATGGCAGGGGTAGGGATTGGAGAAGGACACGACATTTGATCTAATTATCTACACAACACTCATCCTACTGACTTCAGAATGTAGATTCCTTTTGAGTGCACTGATCACTTTCAACAAGATATATGTGTCCTCACCAAAAAATAAGGACCAAGAAACAGGGAAACAATCTCAGCAATACAACAAAATTAAACTAGAAATAAAAACAGAAAGATACCGAGATCTCGAAAGTCTTGAAAACTTCAGTAATTGAGCCACTTCTTTTTTATCTTTATTGTTGAGAGTTTTACAGATGTCCTCTTTTCCTCCCATTGCTCCCCCCCAAAATATAGACAATTCTATATCCAAAATAAAGAAAATTCTCAAAACTCAATAATAATAGACAAAATAACCCAGCTTAAAATGGGCAAAATATTTGAACAGACAATTGATGGAAATAAGTTTTAAAAAAGTTCAACATTAGACTGTGGGAAATTGCAAAGTGAAATTACAATGAGATCCCACTATACATGCAAGTACACAAAGGTTTTTGTCCTACAGTTTCTAATAGAAACTTAAACATTTAAATGTAAGTGTATGATTTTTAATTAATTACTTAATATTCAGGTTTTTTTGCCTATGGATGTCAAATTGTTCTAATATCATCTGTTGGAAAAACTATTATTGTTCCATTTGAATTGCTTTTGCTAAATTGTTGACTATATATGCATGGGGTTATTTCTAGCATCTCTATTCTTTTCCATATAGAAGTTTCAATACCACAGTCACACTTACTGCAGCTTTTAAGTGTTAGAATCAATTGGGGTGATTCCTTCAACATTATTATAGTACTAGGGGCCCAGTGCATAGATTTGTGCATGGGTGGGGTCTGGCCAGCCCAGCCCCAATCAGTGCTGGGCCTGTTGGGAGGAGGAGATGGCAGGAAGTTGGCCAGCCGGCCAGCCCTGACTGGGGCCTGATCAGGGCCAGGCTGGCTGGGGGAAGGAGCTGCAGGTGATTGGCTGGTTGGCCCTGCCCCAGATTGGGGTGGGGAGACCGATTGGGGGCAGGGTCGGCTGTGGGGAGGGGCTGTGGGTGGTGGGCCAACTGGCTCAGCCCCCAAATGGGGTTGGGGGGCCTGATTGGGGGTCAGTGGCTGGGGGAGGGGCCATGGGTGGTTGGCCAGCCATCCCCAACCCCGATTGGTGTGGGGGGGACCAACCAGGGGAGAAGCTGGCTGGGGGGAGGATCTGTGGGCCAATCGGGTTGGTAGGGGCTGATGGGGGTGGGGCTGGTCATGGGGAGGGGCTGAGGGTGGTGGGCCTGCTGCCCCCACCCACTAATGGGGTAGGGGGGCCGATCAGGGGCCAGTGGCCAGGGGGAGGGGATATAGGTGGTTGGCCAGCTGGCCCTGACCTTGATTGGGATTGGGGGGGTGATCTGGGGTGGGGCCAGCCTGGGGAAGGGGCTGCAGGAGGTTGGCTGGCTGTCCCCACCCTTTATTGGGTTAGGGTGGGGGCAATCAGGGGCGGGGCTGGCTAGGGGTAGGGGCTGAGGGTTGATTGGGGTGGTAGGGGCCCATCGGAGGTGAGACCGGCTGGGGGGAGGGGTGTGGGAGGTTGGCCGGCTGGCCCTACCCCCAGATCAGGCTGGTTTGCTTGCTGCAGTGGACATCATAGTGACCGGTCATTATGGTTGTTACGGCATTACAGTTGCTGGCTTTTATGTATATAGATTTGTTTTAAAATTTTACTTACTTTTGTCTTATACTAAAATATAAAATAATACATAACATCTAAAATTCATAATTTCAAAGTCATTGGTATTTGTTGAATAAACAATAACATAAAAAGTCTGTACTAATTGGAATCACCATATAAATTAATATTTTTATTATCACTATAATTTTTAAAGAATATCAATAATCTTAGATTTCTTAGACTTCTTAAGTTCTGTTTTTAGGGACTTTTGGTAGTTGTATGACTCCTTCGGTTTCCTTCTCAAAATATTTAAAACTCTTAAATTAAAAGATTAGGAATAAAAACAATCACAAATATTAAAATAAGGTTATAAAATAATTTTAAAATTTTTTGATGTATTAATGAATATCTTATTATTAAATATATAGTCTATGTTTTACTAGAAAGGCATCTAATTATTATGATTACCAAATAGTGGTAAATATAAAATTAAACACATATATAATATCTCTAATGAAATAGAAAAATAAAAATATGTACAATTTTTATTGGTAACAAAGAACACATGTTCCCTGACTTACAATAAATGTTTTAATAAATCTATCATAAATTGAAAATACTGTAAGTCAAAAGTGCATTTTAATATTATGCTGCAGAATATTGGTTTTATTTTTGTGAATGCATGAATGAATGCAAATTACTTTCACAACATTGTAAAGTCAAAAAATTATAAGTTGTACCATAGTAAGTTTGGGATAGTCTGTACTTTAAGCACGGGTGTGACACATTGCCTCCATTCATAATTTAAAAAAAATAATGCTAAATTTCAGTTGGAGGCTGTTAAAACATATGTGTAATTTTTTTTCTAAGTTCATTATATTCTATCCATGAAGCTCTTGAATGACTGAAGACACCAGATTAATAGATGTTTATATTTTCAAATGCTACTCATTTTTAATAGTAGACAACACTGTTGTTAAACATTTAGTCAGCAACGATTAATAGATCACCTGACTCTATTATCTATCTATCTATCTATCTATCTATCTATCTATATCATTTATCATCCATATATCCATCTAATCTACATGTCACCCCATAGGAATTTTTCAGAAGAATATAAATTAATAGAAATAAAATGTATAGGGATTTTTCTCATCAGGAATAAATCAAAGAGCTTTTTCTGCCTTTACAGAATGGTGTTTGCTTTAAAAGTAGGTATCTTGGGATCCTTAGCTGTTTAATAGAAAAAAAAAAGAAAGAAAACATCTGAAACCATCTAGTGCTCAGGTCCAAGAGGTTGCTGAAGAATAGTTCTCCTGAAAGCATCTGATAGAATCCAGAGATAAAGAGCAAAAGGTAACAGGGAGGTCTGCCAGAAGAGTCTATAGAATTGAAAGTATTTGCAGAGATGTGCCCCTCAGGTAATTGATAAAAACTAGAGGTATAGTGCACTGAGATAAGAAACTACCAAACATAAGAGAATAAAAATTTTCTGCTGGGGAACACTGAGCTAATCCATCAAGCTTATTTTTTTAGTCCTTTTCTATTTCACTTTCCTTCAATAAAGTCTTTATTTTGACAACGTAGAAAGTTTACACAAAAGGACTGTAATGGAAAAAGTATAATAATCCTTAAATTCACTTTCTAGGACAAGTTTACTTGCTACAAAAGAAGGTAGAAAGTTGGCAATTTTCCTCACATTTGAACTAACCATAAACAAGCAGGGCTTTACAAAACTATCATGGAAATTGAATAAGTTTGGTTACTTGAATGGAACTCTAGCTTTTAATGGGATTAAAGTAGAAACTACATTAAACATCCAAAATTCATTTCTGACTCTCACCCAAAAAATACAGTTCCATTCAATGTAATAGCTCTTATCTTGATAAAAATTTGTACACTAAATTGATTTTTCTACCTCCACAGAATGGGTTACAGAATTGTTAGAGAAGAAACCAGTAGTTGATGATAATAATATTTATCAGATGTTTTCCTTGGTGTAACCAAATGCGCTCTAAAACCTATTAGCTTAAGGATCCTAGAAAAGGCACTGTAGCAGTTTACCTCTAATTCCTTGGATCACTAGACATCACCCACCAAAAATAGACCATTACTTAGTGTGTGATTCTAGGAATCCCCAAAGTAGAAGTATCTCACAAAAATCTAAATTGCATCCTGGTGGCCTACAGTTCTACAACCCTTCATTCCTTTATCATCCCATTGCTTTTTTTGTCCATATCACTTCTCTTCTGTATCCATCCACCTGCAGTGACCTGCTATGTGAATAGTGTTTTCTTTGAGCAAACTCTAGCATCACTTGACCTCAGATAACCTTGGGAAAACTATTTCTTCTGCAGTTCCCACTCCAAGTTCATCACCATCTCTGCCTGCTTCAGTTCCCTGAGTTTTACTTTTTATTTCTGGAAGATAGGAAAATAGATTCCCTTCAGCATGTTCAACTTAGAAATGGAGATTACAGAGCAGAGTTCTTTGGTCTCTCAGTGACATGTTCTTTTAATCTTACCACCCAGTCTTCTCCTTTCCAAGATTGCCTAGGTGAGAATGCTGACAGGTTAAAGAGCAGCCTTACATTCTACCCAAATGGCTGCTTCATTCTACCTCATGGCCCTCTGAGTCTTGCCCACCACACCAGGGTCTTTTGTCATAAATAGGCACATTTTTTCTAAGGTACTCATTATTTTCCCTTCTCATCTGTGTTTTATGGCATTCTATATTCATCATGTGTTGTTTTTTTTTAAAGAAAGTATCTATATATACTATATATACCATATTTCAGAGAGGGAGAGGGAAAGAGAGATAGAAACATCAATGATGAGAGAATCATTGATTGGCTGCCTCCTGCGCACCCCCTACTGGGGATCCAGCCTGAACCTGGGCATGTTCCCTGACCAGGAATTGAACTGTGACTTCCTGGTTCATAGGTCGACACTCAACCACTGAGCAACACAGGCTGGGCCAGTAGATGGGTTTTGAGTCTCTGTCTTCTATATTCCATGGGGATCTTTACTTGCGAACCTGGGGGAGTAGTTAGATACAAGATTAGACAAATATTAAGCATTTGATACTAATTAAGGAGTTATGCTTGCCCAGAAATTCATTTGGTAATTCTTAGGAGGCTGCTTAATCACAGGGACCTAAGCCTAGCTGGCATATTCCAGACACAGCTGAAGCAAGCCCAGAAAGGACAACGTGTTACACAGGCTCTCACACATACAGCATTTTCCTAACTTCTCACTATAACTCAGCGATGGTTGTTTAGAATTCCTATGTGATATTTTATAATAAAAGAAAGCAAGATAAATTGAAGTTAAATAAGGAAGTGGCAATGTTGCAGTAAAACAAGGTATATCTAAACCACCCAATAGATATATCATTATTCAAAGTGTCATTGGAGTTAATACAATAATTAATTGACTACCAAGAATAACACAGTGCAATAAATCTTTTTTTTTTTCCCTTTGTAACCCCAGCACATGGACAAACACTATCAAATGAACTCAGGTCTAAGACTAGTGTTTTTTTTGGGGTGAAATTCAATCTAACAACTCTTAATTTTGGGACCTCAGGAAGCAATATAACTTTATTTTATTGCTCCTTAACCCAACTGTTTAAACTGTTTCCCCATTCCAAACCACACACCTATTGACTGTGTGATTTCAGATAAAGTATTTAAGATCTTTGCCTTCATTTTCTTACCTGAAAAAGGGGATAAGAGTCTTATATAACCACACTGTTTTGGAAATTAAATGAGATATTACTTATAAAGAATGAAACCCATTGCCCCGGACTCAGCAGACGCTAAACAAATAATAGCTATTTTAAATCTGTAAAACAAAAATACAATGCTTAAATCAAGTCAGAAAATAACAAAAGAGGCTGAGATGTGTTTTAACGCTCACATTTCGGTGCCCTGGACATTTTTATTGTCAATACCGAAACAATAATCACAGACTATGGTTGATATCTAGCTTCAGTGAGTTAAGGCTTTTTTTTCTGGTACTGGTATTACTTAGGAAGCACAGAAGGAAATGTTTGAGGTCAGAGGTGAGGATATATTATAGTTGCTGGTGAGTGGGGGGTTACATGACCTATATGGTTGGATTGCAGGGCAGCATGAAGAGTTTGCATGATGTCAGTGGTCTGGATTTAGAGTAAGACCAGTCAGCAAGGGTGTTTTATTTTTTTTTCAATCACATTCAGCTGCATGCTTTAGAATTATAATAGAGAATAGAATGTAACCAAGGTAGGTCTTTTACTATTAAGGTGCAAGGTATAGCATTTAATAGAAGCTGCATTACACTGTAGAATATAAAATAATCGGTACTCAGCGGCTTAAAAGAATCTAAGTGTATTTTTTGCTCATGTGGGGTGGAGGATTGCTAGTTGTATTCAGGCTCGGGAGGGTCTAAAGTTGACAGCTAAATGCTCTACCTTCAAGGGACACTTACATCTCTTCTCCTGGGAACTCACTGATGGAAGATTGGCAAATGGCCCCAACCAGCAACAAAAGGACTAGAAAGTGCCATGTTTCTTGAATTGAAGACAATCAGAGTAGTTGAAACAGCACAAATGCTGGCCACATCTTCCAAATGGGCAAAGCATAAGTCTAGGTACTGCTTTCAGGAAAATGTGATAGGATCAGCGGAACAGTGAGTTTCAGTGAGTAAAGAGTTAAAATTTTAAAGTTAAAAATGCAAATAACTGTTGAAGGTTTTTTTTTTTTTTCTCCTTGTATTATAGGAAGCTTGTCATTTAAAAATGAAAACAGTGGCATGTTTTGATTTTGGTTAAAAAAAATGAAATGAAGGGTAGATAATCACAGAATCTATAAATATGTTTAAAAAAAGAGTTGGCGAGCAGGCTGTGCAATCTGATAAGCGTCTCAAAGCAGAGCAGTGAGGGTGGGTGTAGTCTGAGGAAATGAAGGGCTAGAAAGGGACTTGTCTACCTCAGGATCAGTGTCATGAGAGCTGCAGGTAAAACTGATCTCGGGTAAAGGCCAGGTATCATTTGAAGCAAGAAGGTAAGTAAAATGAGGAGAGGGGAGCTTGGGGTTAGAAAACTGATGTAGAGGACACAATAAAAGGAAGGGTTTCAGAAGTTGGGCAGGATGGCAGATAGGGTAGGTTAAGCCATGTCTGATGTGTATGGGGATGCATTTCCAAGGTATGACCTAGGACCTCAGGCCATCAATGGTGTCTGATGCACAAAGACAAATGCCCAAACTGGTTTGGCTCAGTGGATAGAGCATCGGCCTGCGGACTCAAGGGTCCCAGGTTTGATTCCGGTCAAGGGCATGTACCTTGGTTGCAGGCACATCCCCAGTAGGGAGTGTGCAGGAGGCAGCTGATTGATGTTTCTCTCTCATCGATGTTTCTAACTCTCTATCCATCTCCCTTCCCCTCTGTAAAAAAAATCAATAAAATATATTAAAAAATGAAAAAAGACAAAGGGCCTAATGAGGTCTGTGTTCATGCTCTCCAAGGTTGATGGTAGTGGTGACAATGTGGAGAGAGAAAAGAATGAACTCTGTGAACACAGAGAACTCGTGTTCTACATCTAATCTGTACCATCTTCACCATCTTAAGTGCTGACAAAGGCAAAAGAGTGCAAGGAGTTGTAGGGTAGTACTGACAGATTACTAAACGATTTGAATTATAGCAGCAACAAATTCACACAATAAAATCTTGGAATGCATTTAGTGTCCTTTTTAGTTTTTGAAGGAACCTGGCCAAAGTCTATTTTATTTTCCATATGGACGAAGAGCCTAATAAAAGTCCTAATTAGCTTGACATTCATTTCTGTGAAATAAGTAATGGGTATGTACATAATTAGATGTTGGACTGGAGAGATTGCTGGGATTGTGTATATGATTCCATTGCTAAAAATCTGGTACAGAGAGGAGGTTTTTGTCTTTGTGTTTTATCTAGTAGAATTGTTGAGTAGGTAATTACTTTAAAAAATAGATCTATTCAACTGAGGGATTAAAATGAAAAGCTATTAAAGCAGATAGTGATACAATTGGTTTCTGGCCCAGTAAGTGGGAACTTGAGGAAATAAAAGTTTTAAATCACTTAATTTATCACATACCTTTTTTAGTTTCCTGTAATTTGAAAGCATCATGTTCTCCACTTCTACTTTTAATGAACTCCCTACTGATTAGATCGACCTCCTTTCTATAAGTTTGAATAAATAGATGTTTTTAAAGTAAACCTATCAATTGTATATTTCATATGACCAATTAAAGAGTCTACTCTAAAAAGAAAACATTTTAAATTAGACAACTTATAAAAGACCAACATTTCGTGGTAGCCTTGGATAAGAAGCATAGTGTGTTATCTTAAAATTAAAAGGTTAAAAATTAGCCTATAAATAACATCAAAAGGATCATGTTTTATTAATATGTAGAAATAAATATCCACAAAGTATTTGTCTAAAACTAACAAAACACTACTGAGTAACAATCATTCTGTCTTTACAGAGAATTGACATTTTTGAGACACTTTCTATTTACCTCTGGAAATTAACAGGGCTTAGGGTTTGCTTGGCAGCAAGGGATCCTGGGAAGCTCCCTTATCTCCATGGCTGAAAAAAAAAAGAACTCAGATGAAAGCTAGGAATGAGGTAGAGTTCTAGTCTTTGAAAAGAAAATATCTGTTATGAGAAAAAAAAAGTTTCTCTTATATTCAATGCCTAGCCTCTTTTTGCTACTGAATTTATATTCATCTTTCAAAACATACCTTAGTAATAAATTCCTCAAGTAAACTTTTCCTTATAGCCTCACGCAGGTAACATTAAGCCAGGTCCCTTGGGCCTACATATTATTTTTTTAATACTTCAGACCTATATTGAATACAGGGTTTTTATCACTTACTAGAGGACCAGTGCACGAAATTCATGAACTCAGAGTCGGGGTCCCTCAGCCCGGATTGTGAGATGGTGCAGGCCAGGCTCAGGGACCCCACGAGTGTACAATCGGGGCAGGAGAGGGACTCGGGAGGTTGGCCAGCTGGGGAGGGACCACAGGAGGGTCCCACGGTGTGTCCAGCCCATCTCCTTCAGTCCCCATTAGCAGGACCCCAGCAGCAAGCTAACATACTGGTTGGAGTGTCTGCCCCCTGGTGGTCAGTGCATGTCATAGTGAGCAGTTGAGAGGTCTTTGCATATCATTATCATATTACACTGTGATTGGTTGAATGGAAGTTCAGATGACCAGACACTTAGCATATTAGGCTTTTATTATATAGGACTAGAGGCCCAAAGCACAGCCAGGCCTGTGCCCTCTTGCAGTCTGGGACCCCTCAGAAGATAACCACCTGCTGGCTTAGGCTCACTCCCCGGGGAATTGGGCCTAAGCTGGCCGTCAGACATCCCTCTGGCAGCCCAGGAGACCTCGGGGAATGCTCACTTGCAAGCAGGGAGTAGGCCTAAGCTGCAGTCAGACATCCTTAGTGCTGCTGAGTAAGCGGGAGAGGCTCCCACCATCACTGCTGTACTGGCAGCCATCAGCCTGGCTTGTGGCTGAGCAGAGCTCCCCCATGTGGGAGTTCACTGACCACCAGAGGGCAGCTCCTGCATTGAGCGTCTGCCCCTTGGTGGTCAGCGTGTGTCATAGTGACCAGTCATTCCCAGTTGTTCTGCTGTTAGGGTCAATTTGCATGTTACCCTTTTATTATATAGGATAGAGACCTGGTGAATGGGTGGGGGCTGGCTGGTTCGCCCTGAAGGGTGTCCAGGTCAGGTTGGGGGTACCTGCTGGGGTGCCTGGCCTGCCTGGGTGAGGGGCGAAGGCCGTTTTCAGAATGGCCACACCCCCTTCAGGAAGGGGGTCCCTGCTGTAGTGCCTGGCTAGCCAGGGTGAGGGGCTGAGGGCCATTTTCAGGCTGGCCACACCCCCTTCAGGGAGGGAGATCCTGCTGGGGTGCCTAGTCAGCCTGGATGATGGGCTGATGGCTGTTTGTAGGTTGGCCACAGCCCCTTCAGGTTAGGGGTACCCCCTGGAGTGCCTGGCCAGCCTGGGTGAGGAGCTGATGGCTGTTTGCAGGCTGGCCACAGCACCTTCAGTGTGGGGGTCCCCACTGGGGTGCCTGGCCAGCCTGGGTGAGGAGCTGAGTGTCGTTTTCAGGCTGACCACAGCCCCTTCAGTGTGGGGGGTCCTGCTGGGGTTCCTGGCCAGTCTGGGTGAGGGGATAATGGCTGTTTGCAGGCTGGCCACAGCCCCCAGCCACCCAAGCTCCCAGTGGAGGCTGGCTTGAAGCAGGTATCTGGTGTTTATTTATCTTCTATAATTGAAACTTTGTTGCTTTTAGCGGGGGCAACAGCCTGCCAGGACAGGCAGGAAGCTTGGCTTCCTCCATCGCCAGGGCAACCAAGCCTCCTGCTTGCTCCAGCTAGTGGCTGCTGGCCGCCATCTTGATTGGTTTAATTTGCATATAGTCGTGTTGCTTGGGACATAGGGAAGTTATGGTCAATTTCATGTTTCTCTTTTATTAGATTAGATGTTTTGTGCTACGTAGCTCATTTTCTAGATAATTAAACCATTGAAGTTAAGTACTCTTTATCCATGTAAGACAAAAATATTTTCTTCATGAAGTCATATGCATAATAATGTATTACTGGAATGAATAAACAAATATTTAATAATAATAAATCATGTGTGACAAATCCATACATTTATGAAGTTGGAATATGTTTATATCATTGAGAAAATCAGTATAATCTTCTAAACTCTGGAACTTTAGGAGTCTAGAAGATTCCTAGTGGCACTAGAATTGCTCTGGGAATCTTCTATGACTCATAATAACTCTAATAGACTTCTCTCCATCTCAAAGTTTGCAATTCCAAGCTAATCCTGTCTTGTAATAAGAGTGCAAACAGTTAACATTGTTGCACGAGAAAATATTTCCTGTTTTCTTTCCTTAAATTATCTAGATATATTTGCTATGTATATTTTTCAATAAATAAGTGTTGTATCTTCAGGAGTATACCAAGTGTATGGAGGTTATAGAATTAGCATCTAGGTAGTTACAATCTATTTGCAAAGCCAACATTTACTAACTTGAAACAAAAGTTTATAGTCATAAAGTATTTAAAATTTTGAGGCGTATAAAGACGTGTCTTTGAGGGAAGCAGTGATAGAGGAGATTGTTGTCCTAACTATGTGTTCTCCTTCATAGTAGATTTAGGCATCCTGACCCATCATCATATGACTTACTCGGGTGTTCTGTGGGTGGATATTATTTCCTTACCTCCTTGATTTTGAACTTGACTATGCAGTGTGCTTTGACCAATGGGATGTGAGTGAGTGTGATTTTGTTATGTGGAAACAGAACCTTTAGTGTGATTGCATGGTCTGGCTCAGTCTCTCTCTTATTTCGGTGCTCAACCTGGATAAAATACATGTCCCAGATAGAGGCTGCTCCATTCAGGTCCAGAATGAGCACCTGGGAGCCAAGCTGGTCCTCACAGCTGCCAACTTACTGTCTTCAGTGTAAATGACATAAATGTTGTCACATGCTAATGCTTTGACACTGATGTTATTGCAGGACTTATGCAGAAGTTAAACCTAGTGTAAGAGTGTTACAGTAGCATATATAGAACTAAAAGGATATGCCACTGACTTGGGCCACATGTCAGGCAGTGTGGAAACCAGTAGTGAAGTTTAGCTGAATGACAGTCCATGTTATTCCAGCTGAAATATTTGGTAAAATGGTTGCTTGTCATGAAATTAAGTCCTGTACCTAATGAATTTGCGCCCCTGGCTTTGTTATTAGCTGTATTTTGTATGATATTACTGGAAAGTGAGTTTGGGGGGAAAGTTAGGCTGGTGTCAAGCAGAGATGAAAAAGACAAAATGAGAATTCACAGAATCCAGAACTTTCAGGTTTGAAAGATGCACTCAGCTCCAATCTGTAAAACATACATTTGCGAACAGACATGAGCCACATCAGTCAGTGAGGACAAAGCCTTGAGAAAAACAGCAAATCAAGGCAGGGAGCGAGCGGTGATCATCAGGCTGTTTGCTCAGACTTTTCCCTGATTTGTGGTCAGGGAACAGAGACCAAATGTGTGATCCCAAAGAAACCCAAGATCAAAGTGCCTGTCAAGAAGTCTCGACAAAAGAAATGTCTCAAAGAGAAGTATGTGCGTGACTTCTGGCTCACACAGACAACTAAATGCCTCCAAGTTTCTGAAATTTTTATTTCCACAAGTGCCACCAGCTTGGTTTAGGAAAAAAAAAACTAACAAAAGGCAAAACAGTACTTAGGCTTTCGGTTTTGTAATGGCAGAAACAGGCAAAGTTACTCAAGTTCCGTGATGGACATATTCTCCTGAGTGCCTTTCTGATGTGGCCAAGGAGGGTGATGTGAAAAGAAGAGCCATCCGGCCAATGTGGCTCATTGGTTAAGCATCAACCGATGAACCAGGAGGATATGGTTTGATTCCCCGGTTGCAGGAGGAAGCTAATCAATGATTCTCTCTTCTCATTGATGTTTCCAGCTCTCTCCTTCTCCCTTCCTCTCTGAAATCAATAAAAATATGCCAGGAGCCGGTCCATCCTTGCTGTTTCAAGGGACCTGGCCTATATGGCATACTGTTCTTAATATGTTTGCTCACCTTCTTGGCACTATGTGTTTTAACCAAGGTCACCTCTCTGAGAAAGGTTGTTTCCCTAGGTAGGGATTTTCCCCTGAAGTTAGGGAGGGAATAAACCCCTAACTAAGGGCCAGGCTGGTAATTAATCACTTTAACTATGAACAATCATGCTTAAGCTACATAATCTCTACTCCCTGGAATGGAGATAAGAAACGCCCTAACCTTTGGAATAGAGATTGATAGGATTGGAATCAACTGGTATAAATACAGATGTAACAAGACAACAGGACACAGAACCTAGACACAGAACCTAGACAGAACTTAGAAGACAGAACCAAGTGACACAGAACCTAGACACAGAACCTACAAAGAACCTAGAGACAGAAGAACTTCACTGGAGAGAACATGGCAAAAGATCCTGGACAGAAACTGGCTACAGAACCTAGAGACAGAACCTAGCGACAGAACCTGGCTGAAGAACCTAGAGACAGAACCTGGCTACAGAACCTGGATAGAACATGGCAAGAGAACCTGACTAGAACCTGGTGACTGAACCTGGCTGGAGAACCTGGACAGAACCTGGCTGGAGAACCTAGCGAGGGAACATGGCTACAGAACCTGGCTGGAGAACCTGGAGAACCTGGCTGGAGAACCTAGCAAGAGAACATGGACACAGAACCTGGCTGGAGATCCTAACCAGAACTTCTCTGGAGATCCTGACCAGAACTTGGCTAGAGATCCTGGCTAGGCTGCTGATCAACTGAATGCTGTCTCCATGTCATTCCTTCTTCGCCGACTCCGTTCACACCTTTAGGGACCCCTGGACCTGCTGGGGTTGGACCCCGGCAAAAATATATTTTTTTAAAAAAGGAAGAGCCTCCTGAGGGCACAGTCACAGTTATGAGAAACCAGGATTGGTGATTTACAACATGGGAGTGAGTGGACCTGGAGTCGAATCAGGGAACATTCCCTTCAGTAGGTAATGATGAACCTTCACTATTGTGACACAGAGATTAGTTGCCATGGAGCAGTGGCTCTGAGTGTCTCCTCTTCTTCCTCTATCTGAATGGGTTATGTTTATTGGGTACAGTATCCTTGTTTCATCACAAAACATAGGGTGTGGATGGGGAATATGTTTGTCTTCTTCATTCATTTTTACAGATCAAAGGAACAGCATCTGGACCTGATTGGGATCATGAGATGTAGGACTTTGCATCTTATGCCCTAAGTGAAGCCATTTGGGGAAATATCGAGTGCATTTTTCATGCAGGAAGAAAACCAATTATGCCATCAGGAACACAGATCAGAACAACTGGTGTTATTGTTTGAATGTGGACTGCGTATTACACATCCTTGTCTCCCAGAAAGTGAAGTACACTTTCCAACTCCAATGTAAGGCATGCGTCTGATTTGTTTTGGCCAATGGAATGAGAGTAGACATACAAATGACAGTTCAAGCTGAATCTTTGGCTACATCTATGTCATTTATGTCAGACTCTTGATTTAAGAACAACATATCCCAGATCTTGCTCAATCCTCAGGCTGTGCTCTGGAACTAGAAGATACATGTAGCTAATCTGAGTCCAGTCAAGTCCAGCCTAATCCAGCAGAACTCAATAAACCCAGAGTCAATTTATAGCCTCCCTTTAGCCAATCCACAGAGTCAGTTTGACTGTAGTAACAATGAATGTTTTCAATTGCAATAAAGAAAAAAATAATCAGGAAAACTTTCTATAATCAGGTGGACTAAGTCATATTTGGCATATAGGATATATAGGATAAAGCAAAATATATTTGAAGCCAAGAGCAATTGCAAAGGCAAGGTAATAGGAATAAAGTTGGGTTGTTGGAGAAAGAATTAAGAGAGAGAACTGGCTGCATGATGAAGAACAATAAGAAATGGACTAAAACTCTAAGCAAGTTGGTAAGATTCACCACTCTCCGGGGCTTTAGGAGTGGCACAGCCAGCCTAGGTTATGCTATTGTGTTTCTAGCTTCTGTAGTCTTATGACTTATGCGTATGCTGGGATGCACTTTCCTCTCAGAGTGCCCTTAATTGTCACAGATGGAATTTGGAAAAGCAAGAATATATCCAGGGTTTTCATTTTCCTATTAGTATTTGTTAGAACATATTTAAACTGCAACTTGTTAATGTGAAACCTTTGAAACTTTTATTGACTCTGAGTTCACATCCCTAGCAATTGGTCTCAGTATTGATCTGAATGTAGAAAGAAAATGGCAAAAAGGATCATTTCAGTTGGAGACTGTATAATTGGAATTTTACTGCTAAATACAAATGTGTATTAGTTTGTATAACAAGAGGAGTAGTATCTTATTCAGGAAGAGAACAGAATTGTCAGCTACTGAGAAAGGTTATCTTGAACTATGTGACCCAATGCCCTGTGGTCCAGAGGGTAGAGCCCTCAGTGACATTTCTTTCAATCTCAATGCCATCAGAGCCAACATTTTGGGGACAAGATTTTATTTCAAAGTGACAAGTGAGCCTTGGAGCAATTTTACTTAGTCTCTTTCTGAGGAATGATGAATGTCAGTATAGCTAATATGTCTTTCATCTTTTTATGTGGTAGGTAGTCTGCCATAGTGAAATTTGTTTTTATTTAACCTACAAACTCATCTCCTAAGAAATGAAATTTTTTATGTTGCCATAAACAATAGTTTTAACATACACAGGCATTAAAGTGGTTGGCAATGTGGCTCAATTCAGCATTGCAATGATTCATTTATTCAATGTAGAACTTTTAGTCCCAATTGAGTGGCATCAGTTCCTTTGATTATGATGTTACTTTATAGGAAATTGAGACATTCATATTTTTATCTCTGTGCAACTGTAAATTTGAGATTGGCTCAGCAAGTCATATTTTTTAAAAAATATTGACTTAAACATTAAATCTCCTATATGTTTTTACCTAGTGTTGCATTGAAATTAATTTTATTTTTTATTTTTTATTTTTTTAAAATATATTTTACTGATTTTTTACAGAGAGGAAGGGAGAGAGATAGAGAGTTAGAAACATCGATGAGAGAGAAACATTGATCAGCTGCCTCCTGCACATCTCCCACTGGGGATATGCCCGCAACCCAGGTACATGCCCTTGACCGGAATCGAACCCGGGACCCTCCAGTCCGCAGGCCGACGCTCTATCCACTGAGCCAAACCGGTTTTGGCTGAAATTAATTTTAAAGCATTTACTTAGACATTGAAAGTTGAAAATTTAACCACAATGATTTAATTGATTCAGCAATATAATTTAAGAATCTATACTAATAAAAGCCTAGGTGGCCCTCGTGCCCTCGCACGACACCCTCAAGTCATCACAAGATGGCCGCCACAAGATGACCGCCAGAGGAGGGCAGTTGGGGGTGATCAGGCCAGCAGGGGAGAGCAGTTCGGGGTGATCAGGCCGGTAGGGGAGTAGTCAGGCGTCAATCAGGCTGGCAGGGGAGTGGTTAGGGGGCAATCAGGCTGGCAGGAGAAGCGGTTAGGAGCCAGCAGTCCTGGATTGTGAGAGGGATGTCTGACTGCCGGTTTAGGCCCGATCTGGCCTAAACCGGCAATCGGACATCCCCCGAGGGGTCCCAGATTGGAGAGGGTACAGGCTGGGCTGAGGGACACCTCTCCAGTGCACGAATTTTGTGCACTGGGCCTCTAGTGTATTTCATAACAACACAGTGGACAAAGCGGCATTAAGTTTTCAGGAGACCTCCTACAAAGGTCTGTTGCCAGTTGCATACAGATATGTTTCCAGAAAACTAGCCATATGACTAAGAGACCTCCTCCCTGCATCTCTCTAATATCTGCCCTTTTCTCCTCCTTTTACTCTGTTCTCATCCCCTGGGAGGACATAAATAGAAATCCAAGTATTATTATTTCTAATTAGTACCTGGAGATTTTTCCATTTTGAAATTATAACCGTATTAAACCACATGTCAGATACTTAGTATTTATACAATCCTACTTAGACCAATGGAACTTTAAAGTTTTTCCTTGTTTGTACATTATATTATATCTTCCCTACAATCTCAAATTTTCTGTATGGACAGGTCCTTTTATTGCTTCCCAGACATTCCACTTCACACAGCTACATCCAGCCCTTTGATCTTCTTTTGGTTCCTCTAAATGTTCACACATCCCAAATGCAGGAACATTATCCCTCCATCCCTCTTTCTTAGCCAATGTCACCTCAATCTTCATTTTTCAGGATCAAAGTCTCCTTTTCTGTGAAACTTTCTCCAGGACAAGGTTTGATGTCCCATTATATACTCTCTCAAAGAGAGTATATTTTTCTTTCTAATATTTATATTCTAACCTTAATTTGTGTGCTTACCTTTAAAACTATAATATGGGATAACATGTATGTTTACCAGTTGCTTCTTATTTATTTATTTAAATCTGGGAAGAATAACATGCATGATTGATTAATATGATAGTAGTTACCTAAAACTGGAGAAGAGGTGTCTGGCTGAAATGAAAAGATTGCTAAATTCTAGAATTACCAAATCAAACATGACTCTGGAGTTCTAGCACATAGGAAGGAAGGAAACATGTGATTAACTCTACGACATATTGTTAGAATTATGTAAATATCTTATTCCATTTAAGGATGATATTTTCACTGAATACAAGCTCTTACTAGCCCAGTTTAATTGCCTATCTCGGCAGATATTTGGTAATTGCAATGTATAGGTCAAATAAACTCCCTAATATGTTTTTCAGCACTTTCAGCAGGCTTCCTGCAAGTTAAATGGAAGCAAAGAAACTGCATTATCAGTTGTTTTTTTGTTTTCTCCCTAATTAGAACAGAACTTTTTATTACCATTTTAAGTCTTTCTATTTCATCTGTGGTCTTGAAGTAACTACTGTCTGATGACTCTGTAAAAAAGGGAAAAAAAGGTCATGGCTGACTTTTTATTGGCTTCTTGCCTTTGACTGGTCACAGTGGGAGCCATTGCTCTTAGGAATGTTTAAAGAAAAGAAATCTGTGGCTTTTCTGATGAGTGAGGAACTGTATATTGCCTGGGTAGGAGGTTAATTAGGAATGAAAGGGCTTAAAATCTTTCTCAGAGCCATCTCTTTAGGGAGGTCATTTTCAGAGGGATGCAGATTTATGCATCTCTGAAGGGTTTTTTAAAAAGAATATCTTTTAGGAAATGAAGAACCAGCCAAAAATCATGAGGATCAAAACTAGAAAACATTCATTGATCAGAAAGAAGTAATTTCAAACATCCATTAGGGAGTCTAGTAATTTCTGTCTCTTAAAATGATGCTATATGCATATATTTTACTACAGTTAATCCTATCTAATAAAGAGGGAATATGCTAATTGACTCTCACACCTTCACAAAGATGGTGGTGCCCACAACCAATAAGAAGGTAATATGCTAATTGACTGCCACGCCCTCAAATATGGGGGCACCCACAGCCACAAGATGGTGGCACCCAGTCTCCTCAGCCCCGCTGGGGTGGCAGGCGCATGGCAAGGTCAGGTCTGCCCCTAGGCAGGCCCAGCGGCTCCAGGTGCCTGCCTCTAGAGACCCCCAGTCTCCTCATCCCCCCAGCCACCCAGGGCCAGCCTGAGGCACAGGCAAGTCTCGGATGGTGACTGCCCAGCCACCCAGGGCCACCCGAGGCTCAGGTAACCAGGGCCTGCTGAGGCTTGTGCTGCTGGCAGTGGCAGCAGCAGAGGTGTGATGGGGGTGTCGCCTTCCCCAGATAGCCGGGTCGACTCTCACCCCTGAGGGCTCCTGGACTGTGAGAGGAGGCAGGCTGAGCTGAGTGATCCCCCCTTCCAGTGCATGAATTTTCATGCACTGGGCCTCTAGTATAAAATAACACCAGCTTATGGCAAGAATTGCATAATTAATTGTTTCAGTCATTTTTCTGTTTACATTAAACAAGAGATGTTTTTGCATTTGTTTTTGTTATTAAATTGTGTTCAGAGTAATGTGAGAACTATATAAATTGTCTGCCAGGGAGAGTCCATTAATTTTGTCTGATTCACATTACAAAGCATGGGCAAAATATTTTTAAGACTATAAAAGAAAATCTGTTGATTGATTGAATATTTAAATGAGTATGAGAGTCATGCTAATCACAGAAGAAATAAAAACAAAACATAGTCCTGACTGGTTCCTCAGTGGTTAGAGCACCAGTCCACTCACTGAAGTGTCAAGGGTTTGATTCCCGGTCAAGGGCAGTTTGCTCCCTGTCCCCCTGCGGAGGCACGTGCAGGAGACAACCAGTTGATGTGTCTCTCTCACATCCATGTTTCTCTCTCTCTCTCCTTTTCCTCCTCCCACCCTTCCTTCTACTCTCTCTGAAAAGCAGTAGAAAAAATATCCTCAAGTGCGGATTAACAATAATTTTGAATATCTATATATTTATATGCATATTTACATGAGGAATATTTTCTACGTTCAAGTAGCAGCTTGTAATCTAGTAGAGAATATGTGTCAGTTTCAAAAACTGGAAAACTAGTATAGAATAGTAGGTGTCTGTTTCCAGGTCCTGGAAAATGCCACATGATAACCTGTGGATAAAATAAACAAGTTCATTCCCACTGCAGTGGGGGCGGGTGGGGGGGGAGTGGGCAGGAGGGGACACTGTTTTGACAGTCTTAGTAGAGTCTCAGAAAGGAGACATCAATGGCAGTATAATTAAAAGGTTTTGGAGATCGTATTTAAAATGGGTCTTCTGTTAGGACAAATATTAATTAAAAATAAGAGGCTTAATTTTCCCTGTTAAAAATAAGGGAAGAGATTTCCCTCCCCTTCTTTTTCTTTGAGCATTTACTTTAGAAAAAATGTCATTTTAAGTACTTTCCCTTCTCTTTGAAATATATATAAATCCTTTTGAAAACTAGATTAACATTAATTTAAAATTTCATGACCTCGGAATGTCTTCCTCAAGGACTTGGTAGCTGTCTCTTTGAAATGTAATCATGAGGAGGCACAGCACCCCTAACTCCCAGATTCTGCGGGAGTGTAGGAGCCTATCTCTGGAGCACCTTGGTCAAACTTGCAAAACTACCCCCTGTTATAAAGAGATGAAAAGTGTGTTTTTCCTCTGGATAAAGCCAATGAACTTGCACAGATGGTCACCCCAAGACTCAAGTAAGGTTAAGATGAACTGTTGTGTGACAAATGGTGCTATCAAGTCATCTGACTTTAGGACTAGTTATTGCTTTTCTTGAAAACATGTGCTGGGTTGCAACTGCCTGGCTATGTAAATGAGTGAGATTTATTTTGTGTCTTTTCAACATCTTCGATTACTTGTGATGCACATCACAGTCTGGTTTAATTAATGCTTATTTGATAATAAAAATTTTCTCTTTAATACCTTTGTAGAAAGATCTCTGGTTTGGAAGATTTTGTTTTTAATTATATTTCCCCTACACTTCCAATGTAAAGGATCTGTTTGGGAATGGGCAAAGTCTGTGATACAATAGTTTAGGATTGAGGGACACAGTGAGTGAGAGAAGGGTACTATGTGAGGAAGAGTAGAGATTTGTTTGTCTGTCTGAATTGAGCATTATTATTCTGAAAGGAGCTATTTATCTTCATGGGGGCCTGTAGCCTCTACTATTGTTCAGATAAATGAATACCCAGTAAGTTCCTAAAACAATTAATAATGCTCTTGCAACATCATCTCCCTGGACAAAAAAAGTTCTGCAGTGTTAAATTCATGTTAATTGCAGGCAGTCGAATATTAAATTCATGTTAGGGTAAACAACAAGCTCTGTGCCTGTAAATGGCTTCAATCCCCACGTGAAAAATTGCCATTTAAATGCTATAAGCCAAATGCTGTTTATTTTCAGAGTAAAGAGGCATCATATTTCAGTTGTGATAAGTGAAGGCATGTTTGTAATTCTGTTGAAATTTGTGACTATTCTTGAAAACAAGAAAGAAGGCATGGATAGGAAAGATGTTTCAGCTAGAATGATTGAAGCTATAATCTGGGGAGAAGTATACAGTTTTATTAAGTAGCCAGAGATGAGTCTAGAAAAAATATAAGGGAGAGATTCTGAAGAATTCTGAGTATTGACCATAGAGCTTTGGTTTATACTTGGTGGTGTTACAGTTTAGCTAGCGATGGGAAAGGACGCGAAGGGGAAGTTGGCCATCTTTGAGCATATTCAGCAGGTAGGCAGAAGCCTCTTTGCTTCAGCAAGAAACCACAGCTTCACACCCCAGGGAATGGCAGCATTGTCCTTCAAAGGGATTAACACCCCCCTCCTTCCCTCCTCTGGTATGGGTTTGGGTGGAGGGTGGTATAAGACATGTGAAGTACAGTTAAAATGGTGCAGAGGGGAGGTAATTAACCATAGAGGATTGCCAGTCTAACCTGGAAAAAAGATCATTGGCTAGGTGAGGAGGGCCCAAAGCAAGCCCACAAAAACTTGGGAAGTTGGCTATTTTGATAAAATTCCCAGTTAAAATCCCAGGAGACACAAAAAGTTCTCTCTCTCTTTCTCTCTTTCTCTCTCTCTCTCTCGCTCTCTCTCTTCCATGTGACCCACACTCTATACACACACACACACACACACACACACACACACAACCCCCTTCTATTTTCTCCATAGTAACCAAGTGGCCCTAGCAAATATATGGCCGCTGACCCTGTGGACTCCAAATGCAGGTTCCAGGTGGATGCCTGGGTACAGCAGCAAAGAAAAGATTGCTAGCTGGATGCTAAACTGGGACTAAGCATGACAGAGAATCTCTGACATTGACTCTTTTTCTGGCCCTGATTTTCCATGGCAGTATGTGGGACATTGGGGAACTCCTTTAATTTTGCTTCCCAAATATACCTGACCACCAGATCTCATCCTCTCTTGTGAGTCCCCAAAAGTGCTTTTACTTTTGACACTGCAAGAACCCCACTTTCACTGGCAACAGTAGGACTCAGAAAGAAAAAAATAATTGAGAGTTGATTTAGTGAAGACATTTCAATTTAGTAATATTGTCATTGGAAAAATGCATGGATAGTCTTCCTCCATTGCTAAGGGGAGTAGATTCTTTAGGGTATTGCTGGAATAAGCACTTCCGGAGACCCCCCTATGGGAGGATGAGATGCAGTGAAAGCTTGATTTTCATGGAATTACATCCTTGGATTTCCCAAGTCCCATTTCCTTTCATCCAGGCCTCAAAGATGTGCAGCTGGGAATTCAGTAGAACTAGAAGCAAGGCCAGTATCCAAAGTTTCCATTCCATGGTGGAGCTGGCTTCTGCCTAGCAAGAGCAAGAGTGTGAACCAAGAGACCAGAGAGAGAACTCGTTGTTTAGGAGAAGAAATATCTCAAATCTTCCTGTGCTTGCAGTGGCCATGCCTACTCTGGCCAATGACCTGTTCCCAGGTGTGAATGACAGCAAAGTATCTTCCCTATGTCACCCAGACTGGACTGGGCACGTGTCTTTTCTTCCCCTGTCCAGTCCCTTCCCCAGAGACCTGCAGGGAGTAGCCTGGTGGTTTCCTGGGGAGTGTAAAGCTTCAGCTTTCTGGCAAAGCCGGCTGCACAAATGATACGCCTATGCTATTTGGCCTTCCCTTAGCTCCTTTCCAGTTAACTAATAACTGAGTTAATTACAACAGTATCAATCTCACTAGAGACAGTATCCTATATAATAAAAGGCTCATATGCAAATTGACTTAATAGCAGAATGACCAGTCGCTATCACGTACACTGACCACCAGGGGACAGGTGCTCAATGCAGGAGCTTCCCCCTGGTGGTCAGTGTGCTCCCATGAGGGTGTGCTGCTCAGCCAGAAGCCCTGAGCCAGGCTCACGGCTGGTGAGTGCAGTGGCGGTGGCATCCCTCCTCCCTGGCAGCACTAAGGATGTCCAGCTGCCAGCTTAGGCCTAAGTGGTCAGTCAGACACCCCCTGAGGGCTCCCGGTCTGCAAGAGGGACCCCCCCCAGAGTGCATAATTTCGTGCACCGGGCCTCTAGTACCAGATATAATGTTTTAGGAGCAGGACATATTATTATTGAATTTAATAATGCAATAGTTAGGATGTATGGAGCAAGAATGCCAGGATTCTAGGTCAGCTTCATACTATTCTCTTGTTTAAAAGATGGTTGTCCTATAGATCCGTCCTCTCATACTCACATAACCAGAGTTAAACCGGGACTTAAGAAGGTGGCCTCCGGTCCAGCTGATGTGGCTCAGTTGGTTGGAGCATATTCCTGTACACGGAAAAGTTGAGGGTTTGACTCCTGGTCAGGGCACTCATACCTAGTTTGGGGGTTTGATCCCTGGTTGGGGAGTGTCCATAAGGCAACTGATGGATCTCTCTCTCTCACATATCAATGTTTCTCTCCCTCTCCCTCTCCCTCCATCTCTCTCTTTTTTTCCCCTTCCTTCCCTCTCTTTAAATGAGGAAGGTATGCCTCAATAAGCATATACACAATGAGAATTTCAAAAAAGAAGAAGGTAGTTCTCTGTGTGCCTATCTCTTTCTCTTTTAAATGAGGAAGGTATATCTTCCCAGAGAGCCACCAGAAGGCTTACTTCAGAGCATAAAGTAGACAGGATTGGCATGCGCTCACACTTTTGCTGCAAGGAAGGGAATATAAAATAAGTGTGTGTGTGTGGAGGGGAGGGGAGATGGGGAAGAGAAACATCCCTAAGATTATCAAATTATATTACACAAAGCTGCAAAAATATTTAAAAAAATGCCTCAAGAACTGACAGATCTAATTGACAGACAGCTGCTGGAAGCAAATTCCAGCAGGTTATAACTATGCAAGAAGTTCATCAGAAGGCTGATGAACCTTGGGGCTTCAGCAGGGCTGAAGATCTGCATATATTATTGCCTGCTGCCAGACAGCTGAGGGCATTTCTCCTAACCCAGCGGTTCTCAACCTGTGGGTCGCAACCCCTTTAGGGGTCGAACGACCCTTTCACAGGGGTTGCCTAAATACATCCCGCATATCAGATATTTAAATTATGATTCATAACAGTAGCAAAATTACACTTATGAAGTAGCAACAAAAATAATTTTATGGTTGGGGGTCACCACAACATGAGGAACTGTATTAAAGGGTCGTGGCATTAGGAAGGTTGAGAACCACTGCCTAACCTGATAATCTTTTACTGTTTACCAAACCTTACCTTTGATATGTATATCTGCTTTGCTATATGGCAAAATGTAGGAATAAAAAGCCAGGGGTCCAGAGATTCAGGGAGCTTAGTCATTAGAATTAAGTTTCCATCTGGCACCCCAAAATGCCTTCCAAATTCATATTTCTTCTCTAGTCTCTTCATTCATTTCTGCACAGCCTTTCTCCAGATTCCTGAACCCTCGTAGATGTGGGAAAGACCCTGGCAGACAGCTAGACAGCTGAATGGGACAGTCAAAATAAGATAGAAACATATGAGAATGATTACATAAAATGTCAGGGGGATTGTGATAATAGGTTAGCTAATTAGAAAACAATTAAGCTATACCCCAGTCTCATGTCATATTATTTCATGAATTCCAGTGAGGTTAACATAATTAATTGAAAGAAATGAAACTATAAAATATATAAAATGCATTATTTCTTTGATTTTGATATCAGATTTTATCATATATATATGAAAAAACTACATGACCACAATAAAGTGTCAGAAAAAAAACTAGAAGAAATTGCTCTCAAAATATGTTTCATTTTTTATGAATGCTTATATAATATTGATAATTTTAAAAGCTGTTACAGAATGATTTAAAAAACACATATATACAGATACCCCCCAAAGAGGTAAAGAACAAAAAGTAAAACTTTAAGGAAAATTGTGAAAACAAAACTGCTAATAATCAAGAATTATAAATTTGAGCACAATAATATTTTCTACCATACGGTCAATCAACAATTAAATATATGGGATGTTAAGAATTTTGGAAAATTGTTATTTTCTATCTTGCTTGATAAAACAAAAAATGAAAACATGCTTCATTTCTAGACTATGATTTGCTAATGTATTACAGTATTAGAATATGTTTTTAATTATCATTATAGACATTGAGTAATATTGTAGTAAAAGTACTATTCTATGTGCATTACATACAGATGGCCCCTGATTCACATAGTTTGATTTAATAATTTTTTACTTTATGATGTTTGAAAAACAATATGCATTCAGTACAAACTGCACTTTGAATTTTCAATTGTGCTATTTTCCTAGACTATCCACATTGTCTCGTGGTGCTGGGTGACAATGAGCCAAATCTCCCTCACTCATGAGCTCAAGAGGATAAACAAGCCATACTCCACAGTGTACTGTGTTGCCAGCATTTTTTGGCTAGTATTATGTTCTGAACACACTTAAAGTTTGCTGGGCTAAACCATGATGTTCAGTAGGGTAGGTGTATTAAATGCATTTTCGACTTAGGATATTTTCAACTTATAATGAGTTTATTGGGATGTTAAACCCATTGTAAGCAGAGGAGCGTCTGTATCATCCTTACAAGGTTTAGGAATCAGTATTCTCTTTTACAGATGAAAAAACTGCATCCCCGAATGATGGAATAGACTGAGGGCACACAGCTGGGAAGTGTTGAAGCCAGAGTTCAAAACCATGGTGTCTGTCTCAAGAGCTCACACACACAAATCTCATGTTACTTTGCTTCTCTAATTTCAATCATCTTATTTAAAGAAATAAAAGTATCATAAACATGTAGGTAGAAGATATTTGCATAAGCAATTTTTAAAACAGTTAGAACTTTGATGTGAAGTAACCGAACAGAAGTTTGCTTAAACTATTTACATTTTTTCAAAATTGGCAGCTACATTGCTTTGGGCTAGTGATTAAACTCACTTATATTCTTCACGTTGGAGATCTTGAATAAATGACAAAATTCATGTTCTGAAAATGTGTGATCTATAGTATTTTTAAAATCATTTTGGCAAATTCTTCACACTGTCTGGAACAAAGGAGGTAGGCTATATAGAAAGGAAAGGCTGTTCAAATTATCCTATTGCTTGCTGAATGTCCTACTTTCAATCTTCTTCCCTACCTCCTTATGTAATTTGTATCCTTTGTTCTGTTATTGTATTGTATCCCATTCATTTATTTGCATAAGCATATTCTGGTCCAGCTGTAGGGCACATGTGCAACTGCTTAGGCACATTAGCGGGCGGGGTTCTCAAAAGGGGTGCCCACTGGCACTAATAGGTTTAGAGGTCGAGTTTCAAAATGACATCCACAAGCATTGGTATTAGCAAGAGAGAGTGAAATTGCAATGTCTCAGTCACTGGGAATTGACCCAACGAGATCCTGCCTCTCCTGTGGGCACTCCAAGACCAGTTGGTCTCCTTTATCTAAGTTCTGTGGGCTTTTCACCCTGGAATTTTGGGGCAGGTTTCCAGGTCAAATGTATCTGCATGGGAGCCCTTTAAGAGCATTTTTTTTTTCATTCCCTACAGTTCTATAGTTTTCCTGGATGTAATCCCCATTGGTTTACAAAGACAGGTAATTGGGGGTCTTATCTCTTCTATGTAGAATCTAAGGGTTGCCATGCCTGCTGTGGGGCTTAAGTCCCTCTCTCCTCAGGAACAAGTCCCAATCCTTTGATACCCCTCCTGCTGGTGGATCCTGTGACTGTAGTGCGGTGTTATTCCCTGGTGAGACCAGGTCTCTCTCCCTCTCCTTCCTGTCTTGATGCTGCTCTTTTAGCTTTTGCTGTGGAAGCTATGCTCTCTATTGGAACATCTCATCTCAGCCATTGGGGCTCCAAAATAGCCACAGGCAGTTCCCAAAATGATGGGCGTGTCTGTCCCAAATGTTTGATTTATAGAAATCGGCAGCAGGCTTCCATATCGTAGTTTACTATCTCCTGCTCAAAAACTAGTGACTTTATGCTGCCCCTTCATCCAGCTCTGTGCCTGACCTCAGACTCTGACACAGCGCTTCTCCACAGGACCCTGCCATCGCTGTCACATTCATTAAACAACTGTGCCATTCAGCCAGTGCCTGCACCTTCATCTCAGCGCAATTTATCTAACAGGGAACCAAGAGATGGGAGAAAAGAGGTAGCAGCTTTGGTCACTTACCTTCCTTCTGTTCTGTTCTATTTTCCCTTATTTTAATCCACACCAGAAAGGAGAGGCATTATTTCTGCCACGCCATGGTATCCTTTACTCGGGAGCATCCCATAGTCCCACTGGCAAAGGCTGACTTCACTCCACGTGGGAATTCTCTGCTTTTCATCCTTCGGAACGGTTCTTTCAGAACTTGGAATATCTCTTAATTTTTTTGTCTAAACCTGGATTTCAACCTGACTTACTAAAGGGGTCAGTACTGCACCTGCTCTTGGATGGTAACTTCATGATTCCATCTCCAATGGGATATGGTCTACAAGGAAAATTTGAATGTGTTTTAACTATTTCAGTTACATAGATGTATTAGATAAACATCAAAGTGACAACAATAATCACATTTTTGCTTGTGTTAACAAAAATTTAAAGTAGAATAAGTAAATTCTTACAATATTTGAAACTGAATGGACCAGGGGGAGATTAGAAAAAAAATCCTACAAGTTTTACATTATTTTTATGGAAATTAAGTAGGAATTTAGATAATAAATGAATTAGCAAATAAAAAGGGGAAGATGTGTTTACAACAAAATGAAATAGACTAACACACCCAAGTTTGCTTGCGTTTTAGCTGCAGACAAGGGGGAATAGCTGTGTAACAGGAGTGTTGTACCAGATGTTCCAATTTCTCCGAATGTAAACTAATCACTGTTCCTGCTTCAGTTTATGAGAAAGAAAAAATTCATTTAAAAGCATTAAAATTGCAGTAACATAAAATACCAGTTCTTTGTAATTCTTATTCTTGGTCCTACCATTAAAAGTCTGAAGAGAATAGAAATATTCTATTCGAATTTTTACCTTTAATACTTATTTTATACAATTAGATCTTTTTGTCTATCCTATGGAACTGATTTACACATTTAAAATGGACTCCAAGGGCCATCAAAGTAGAATAAAGAATAAATGTGGAAGATAATCTACCAAATAGACTTCTCCAGTTTAATTCAGGAAAGCTTTCCTGAGTCTAGTTTTATTTGCCTGTGTTTTGTTGTAAAGTGGCATTATATTTTATCTATGCGGAATGCCTGTTTGAACAATATCCTCCTTTAAAAATCTAAGAAATACATATGCATCACTGGTATGTGAGCATAATTAAGGGAACACAATTGCCCATGCCTCAATCACTCTTTAAAAGTGTGTCATTAGAAAAATCAGAACATGACACATTGTAATTATTACCTTTTATAAAATATTACTATATTTAGAAAAATAAATATACTACAGTAAAATAGCCATTAGTTTCACAGACAAAAAGAAAAATGCTAGAAAAGTATATGCTTATTGATTTTTTTCTATTTTCTTAGTCACTCTATTAATGACAAGTTTGGATTATTATAACTAATCCATTTTACTTCAAATGATTTTCTTTGATTGATGCTATTTTTTAGTCTAGAGATGAAGTGTTTTCCTTTGAGATACTAGTATCAAAAAAATACATGTCACAGCTTATTAACATCAAATTAAGTGTAAAATTAAACAGATACATGGAACTTCAAAATTTCAAACATGTCACCCAGCACATGTATGCGTTTCTTTTTTTATGTAGAGTTGAGGAAGCTCAGGCAAATAACTGCTCCCAACTCATAAACACTGATAAAATTAACTATAGTACATGGGTTTAAGTTATATAGATGAGGAAACTGAGATGTAGAAGAAGTAAGAATATGACTATCAGAAGTAAAGTCAAAGCCAGGAGTACTTATCTCCTTTCATTGTTCAAACAGAGAATGGAATTGCAGTTGCCTGGAGGCAAGGGATAGGGGAAACAGGAAAAGGCTTGACTGAGTGCAAACTAGCAGCATGATTAACAATACTGCATTGTATGCTTGAGAGTAGAGCCTTAATGCTCTCACCGTAACAAGAACAATAAAACCTGTAGTGAAGGATCTGTTCACCAACCTTAATGTGGTAAACATTTTTCAACAAATACATATATCAAATCATATACTGTTCACCTTACTTACATAATGTTACATGTCAATTATATCTCAGAATAGTGGGGAGGGCAGGGAGTGGGGAGGTGGGGGGATGCTAAGTGGATAGAAGTTTCCAGCTTCAAATTCATCTCCAGCTTCTTAGGGGCTAAATTAAGGATAAACATATTTGATATTGACATTTTTAAGTCATTTAAGTTAAAAAGAAACCACTTGCATAGTGGATTTCTTGTTGGTTTGCTTGTTTGTTTTCCTGATAACCACAACTTTTGAAGTCAGCATTCATGTGTAGCTGTTGAGTGTTTCCTTCCACGACTCGCGTGGAGTAGGGTTCAGTATCTGAAAGAGGAGCCGCACAACAAATGAGAGAAAAAGACACGAGATAATTTTGCAATATTGGGGGACCAGGCGACAAGTCCCGAAGGACTTCCTCTCTGTGCTCAGGCCTCACCAAGCTTTTATTGATCTGGGATGCACCCATAGCATAGCCCTAGGCAGGTGACCCCCTGCAACAGGCAGACTAGCCCATCAGCAAGGATTTACATAATAATAAATGGGGGAGTAGTTTCAGCTACCACTGTCTGGACAAACAGAGGTGGCGCCTAGCTCTGACCTTTGGGAGGGCTTCAAAGGCACCCAGCCTTCAGGGGGTTCTCTGTCAATGCTTATCAGATAGTGAAGGCAATAAACAGTTTCCCACATCTCCCCCTTATTTTTTCTTTAAAAAATAATCAAGTCCCAATTTCAATGTCCAAAAGTTCTGAGTCCATGTTTCAATGTCCAAAAGTTCATGTGTACATGCCAGCAATGAAATGTTGGTTCTGGATGGTTGAAAATGCAGGTCCGGTCCTCTCTGGTTTGGTCCTGGGCACCCTGCAGCGCCACACAGCTGCTGACTGCTAGCATGGCAAGGCGTCTTCACCATCTCCATCTCTGAACTGTCTCTCCTGTCTTTGTGGCTGGAGCAATCTGTTCAGTTTCTCTCCTGGATCCCTTGTTGCAGGAATCCACATGGTCTTGGAGTTGTTCTCTGAAAGTATACAAACATATTCTCGACCAAAGGTTAATAATTGAAATTTTACTTGGGGAATCCTTTTTATATTTGCCCAAATGATTTTCCTTTGGCTTATTTTGACACCACATATGTTTTTCATGGGTGTCTTGCTGTTAGCATCACAAAATGAAAAAGAAAATTTTCTAGATGCAATTTTAGTTACAGGATATTTTTCCTTACATGGTATTCTTCCACTATATTATTCCACTATCCCCCCCTTTTTTTTTATTTAATTAGGAGGCTTCTTGGAAACTTTATAATGCAGTCTAGATAGCTTTAAATATTAATTTTTTCACACAAAAAAAATTGAACCTGAACATGCTTCAGGTTCATAGTATGTTTACCATGAAATGAAAGTTTTTGTTAATACTTTTTGAATAATTACTTATTTCAAATTAGCCAAATTTAATTAATTTGAAAACTATTTTTGCTGTCAAATTTAATATTTTAACAATAATCTTAATTTACACTGTAAATATTAATTGAAAGGATCACTTTACATCCTTGTGAAGGCTCTGAGCATTCCTGTTGTTAGGCTAGATTTAGACATAGGGTCTGTTAGCCAAGCCTCCGTTTTTTTGGGTACTGATTTCAGCTGGACCAAATCTCTTCTATTTGGTTCCTGATCTGGGCTGGGCATGGGAAGCAAGAAGCAGCCATGGGGACAGGAGACCTTCCTCAGAAGGGCCGAGTGTTCAAGCCCGTGCACCGTTCAAGCCCGTGCACCATTGGGGGGGGGGTGAGGATCTGTGCCCCACCTTTGTTGCACCCCAAGTTTTCTCCTACTGGCCCCCAGCTGTGCCTGTCTTAGGTCGTCCCACCCTGTGGGATCTTACCCGTCGTTGACTACCAGCTATCTCTGGGCCAAGTAGGGTGATGTGAGGTTCAGTTCTGTCTCCTTGATAGCCTATGTCCCTCTGGCCTCCATGCCCAGCAACTGCCTTTGGATCCCCTCGCCTGCTGGCGAGGCTCTGGCATTGATCATAGGTTTCTTCTCCAGAGAGGGCCCAGCTTATGCCATTGGGCAAGAGACAGATCCATGGTACCAGCTTTTCGTGATCCCAGCTTGAAAGAGAGCTCAGATAACAGCTGTAGGCAGTTGGATTCCTCTTGGCAAAAAAAGTCAAGATAGGTCAATACAGAATGCTTAAGTGCCTTCCCCAGGAGGCCCTCCACACAGTGGAAAGGAATAAATCCCTTCATGTAAAGCATTCAAATTCATTTGTAAATTTGTTTGGGATAAATGCACAATACACTGTTATAAAGAATCAAAAGTTATTAATAAAACTTTGTAGAATAATACCATGTAAGAATATTCTTTGCTCTAGGTCATGACAACTTAATTTTAAACTCAAGGTTTGGAATGAGGAACCTAGTTTTCAGAAAAAAAAGAGAAATTTACAGAAGCAGAGACAGTAGGCTATCCAAATTACAGTTCTGGGTCTCCAGAGCACTGAGTTGACACGCTAACTGGATCCTTATGACTTTGGAATAGCTATGCTTTCCTTCCCAGGTAAAGGAAATATGTGCCTTCTAAGACATATGAAACTTATAGTTTTTACCTGAATTAATTGTTACCATACTTCACTTTACCGTGCCCCAGGTGGTCTCTGGGCTGTTGGTTGTCTGGTTTGTTTTCCTCCTGTTCCTCATCTTCAGTGGACTGCTTGGAGTCGCTGCTCTCTGTGGCTGGGGTAGTTGATTGTTTACAGCTACATGTTATGGCTCCAGGCGCAAGATCTTCAGTCTGGCTAGATTCCTGATGCAGTTTAATATTTCTAGCAGGAATCCATACAGGTTTGGAAAAATTCTCTGGGAATATACAAGTGTACCCTCTGCCAAAGGTTAATAATGGGTCAGGTCCCTTCCATAAACCAGATTCGGGATCCTTCCATTTAACTAGACCATTTTCTTTTGTTTTATTCTGACACCAATGTAGCTCCATAGGTGTCTTTCCATCAGCATCACAAGTGAAAAAATTTAGAGTAATTAAGGCTTGATGCAGCCTACCCACAGGTGATTTCTCCATCATCCCCCTTTTTTGTTTTCCAAGTTGGGATTTTTAAAAGCTGATGAGACTCTGAAGCCTCTTTTAATAAAGCAACCAATTGATCAGCATGTGCATTTCCCTTAGTTAATGGGCCAGGTAATACACTGTGAGCTCTGATGTGAGTGATATAAAAAGGGTATTTTCTCTGCTGCACAATCTGCTGAACTTGTTTAAATAGTAAGAATAAACTTTGGTCACTAAACCATTTCAACTGGGCAGTTTCAATTCTACTTACTAGGCCCGAAGCATAAGAGGAATCAGAAATTATGTTAACAGGCTGTTGGAAATCTTGCAATGCAGCCTTAATAGCTTCTAATTTAATTCTTTGCACAGAAGTATGACTGGTCAGTATGACTCGGTCAGAATTTATAGTATGATAGGCAGCCTTCCCATTAGATGACCCATCAGTAAAAACAGTTAAAGTTCCAGGAATTGGTTCCTGCCTAGTGTTTTTTGGTATAATGATGGAGGTCTTATATAAAAATTGTAAAAGTTTATATTTTAATAGGTGACAGCTAAGTTCCCCTGAATATCCACTTAGCCCAATTTGCCAATTTACGTCAGTTTGAAATAACATTTCTTTTAACTTTACTTGCCCTAAGTTATGGACAGTAAATGACATTAATTAAATTTCTGGTATTAGTCTTTAAGTAAATTTACATAAACTTTGTTTAAGGAGGCAAAACACAAATTATTTAATTTAGCTTATGAGGTCCAATATATTGATTTTTAATTTTGGTTAGACATCTGAAGGAAACCTCTTTTCATTTCCTTCCAGACAGCTTTCTTTCTCATACAAGCAACAAATGTAAGGAACATGGTTGCCTTTTGAGATTTTAACAAATGCTGTTGCAAAGCTATATATTTCAAGTGATTTTTCATTTATGGTGACTAAATTATTGTCAGATTTAGTATTTTAACAACAATCTGTAAATCATGGGAAGCCTTCAGTAACCTTTTTAGAAGAATTTTACTTTACTAGGATTCAATTGCTTACAAGGATTAGTAAATTCAGTAAAGTTTTATGTCTGATACACGAGGTGCAAACGCTGCCCCACCTCCAGCCTAATTTAAAATACAGCAGCGGGGAGCTTTTGTTAGTTTAAGTAAAGACATTGCTACTAATAAATCAAATTTTTCTTTTATTTGGCAGAAATTCCTTATGCAACCAAGTATATTATATTTTGAAATATTGTACTCAGGAAAAACTGTCAAATACATATCTAATTAAAAAATTTTTAACACTTAAAAACAGTTCCCAACATAATAGGATCTAGTCTTGACCATGGAATCAATTACTATTAATTTGTGTATGATATATGTATAACTGTGGTTCTACTGAGAATTTTAGATATCTTTTAAAAATGTCTCTATCTACAAGCCTTTTAAGAAATACGAGCTCTACTGTCGGCCCTTATAAAGCCAACTGCTCAAAACATTGGTCTATTATGCCACTGAAATTATATTAAGACCGTGATTGCTAATTTATTAAGTATTAAAAATATCTTCTTAAAAATAGTATTAAATAAATCCGCGAGGCAAGCACACTTTCTGCCCCATCTGCATTTCCGCAGTAAAATTGCCGTAAAACTCCACCCCTGAGATCCCATCCTGCCTCAGTGAGCAGACATTCCTATTGTGATTGACTAAATCAGAGGGAGGGGCCTTCGCTGTTCCAAGATGGCGGCCCCCAGGGGCGAGGCAGGCCATGCGGCCAACATGGCGGCTGCCAAGTCACGCAGCTCAAAGTGGCAGCTGTCTACACTGTTCTCTGACAGAAAAGATGATTTCCTTATTCTCACAATAAACAAGGGAAGAGCAAACCAAAATCCCTAAAAGATAGATGACCAACATTATATTGTAGACAAACAGGAATCTCATTAGCTGTTCATACCCTTTATAATTATCTTAATATTAATTACATTTAAACTGGTTTTTGTATTAAAAATTTTCAGTTGAGATTACAAAATTAATCCTTTTTATATCAGATCAATGAGTAACATATTTTGAATTCCTAATCATGTAAGAGAAAACACATTTTATTTTTTTTCAAAAACAAGTTAGACATTAGATATTTAATTAATTTCTCCTGATTCAATTTGCACTTTAAACTTTCAGAGCTTACAAGTCAAATATTAGCAGTTCTTTGATTAACTACACTTTTATATTTTTAAGAATATATTTCAAATAAAATATAAGGCAATTTCAATTAATAGATTAACTTCTATCATCTAGACTTCATACTAGGCACACTCAGATCAACATTTCAGTATTATAAATCTCAATACTTTTAGATGATTTGAACTTAAAAGCTTTAAGTTTCCAGCCAATAAGCCTGGCATAGCTGCTAAAATGGTCACAATTTTCCTGTTGGGGAAGTCAAGAAGCAAACCCATAGCTATTCACATGTAAACTTTGACTATCAACTTCCTGGTGGTACTTGCCTCAGGGCAGGAAATTTCAAAAGAGCTACTTTAAATCGCCTTGGGAAACCTGTCTGCATTTCTTTCTCAGGTTGATCTCCACCATTTTTAAGGCCAAAACAGTCTCGGGTTTTTATTCTGTACCCAGCAAAAGGTCAAGTCCAGCTCAAAACTATGCGCACTCGTTTTTAAGCTGGCCTTTTCCCCTTACATGAGCACAGAAATCCCGGATGCATTTGTAAATTTGTAAAAGCTTTTCAATTACAAGAAGGACTTTAATTTTAGAATACTTGAGGAGGGGGCGTCCACACTGGATCGCCACATGCTCCTTCTTCCCTTTCCCCACATCCTGCTTTTGGGGGAAGTTTCAGCAAATGACTCAGATGGCGTATTTTTCCCAAAAAGACATTTTAAGTTTTTCTCTATTTCGCTTTCTAAAGCAATGGCTAGCACCCAAGGTTATCTTAGCCAAAGTTTGGTTGTCATAAGATGTTCTCCGGTAATTTTTAAATAAAGCATTAAGTAATCTCATTGTGGGAGAGCTTATTGCTCTGCGCTCTCCTGCTACCTTTGAATCTCTCCAAACCAGAGAGAGATTCGGCAGCGGGGTTTCATTTATTACAGATAGATTCCAAACACAAATTAAGATAAGAAAACACATTAAGCTGACCATGGCACTATTTTTTTTTTTCAGCCTGATCTAAAAGAGTACCTTTTTCAAGAAAAACAAAGGTTATGTTCCATAATAACACACAAAGAACTGTAAAAGATTACCTTCTAAAATTTTAACACTTTAAACATGCAAATCAAAAGTCTATAATAAAGTTTCTTAAGTTTTTTAAACGCCAAATATACCTTTTTAAAGCCGAATCTACTTTTTAAAAGCCAAATCCTTCCCCGTTTGTTAGCCTGGTTAAGAAAACGTTCCCAGTTTACTTACAGACCCGGGCTTCTGTAGTTGATCCTGGGCATTGCGTGCGGTAGACTTCCCCTCACCTTTTTTCGGTGAGTTTTCCACACCTTTTCGGTGAAAACTTCCTTTTCTCGCTCCAGCGAGACCTGCACTTCCAGATTACCCGTTGGGCGCCAGATGTTGAGTGTTTCCTTCCACGACTCGCGTGGAGTAGGGTTCAGTATCTGAAAGAGGAGCCGCACAACAAATGAGAGAAAAAGACACGAGATAATTTTGCAATATTGGGGGACCAGGCGACAAGTCCCGAAGGACTTCCTCTCTGTGCTCAGGCCTCACCAAGCTTTTATTGATCTGGGATGCACCCATAGCATAGCCCTAGGCAGGTGACCCCCTGCAACAGGCAGACTAGCCCATCAGCAAGGATTTACATAATAATAAATGGGGGAGTAGTTTCAGCTACCACTGTCTGGACAAACAGAGGTGGCGCCTAGCTCTGACCTTTGGGAGGGCTTCAAAGGCACCCAGCCTTCAGGGGGTTCTCTGTCAATGCTTATCAGATAGTGAAGGCAATAAACAGTTTCCCACATGTAGCACAGTGGATAGCACAGCATGATGTGAGGATATGGGCGGCATTAAATAAATGCTATTAGGGAATAGTAGGAGCAAAAAAAAAGTCCATATTGTTGTCATTCAAATAGGCTGAGAAGAGCCATGCCATTAAGTGTCATAAGAATATTGCTACCTCTTTCTCATGGTGGGAGTCACACAATTAAGCAAGAAATGGCACATTGGACAATTTATGAAAAGAATAGATGGCCTCTGTACCTGAATAAGAAAAGACAGTTTGGTGTACAACGAAGTCTCTTACAACTCATTATTTTAAATCTTCATCAATAAATCACTCAACATCACATCTGTCTATGCATTTAAAAAAACTGAATTGTTTATATATGTTTAGGGTTCCCATATTGCTTATGGTTCTGCATACCCTTGTGCGAGCCCTGTCCAGAAATATGGTAACATTGCAGTATGGTCAATTTGATTACATAATGTGAAATCTGCTTTCTACTATCCACTCCATGCTCTATTGCTATGAGATCTGGGGGAATTTAATGTCTTCATTTTTTGTTTGTTTGTTTTTCTCTCTTTCAAATTAGTATCATGTGAATACTAATTACGCATATAGGATGCTTAGTAATTGTTGGGTATTATTTTTATTACTACTAGTCTACTGCTCCATAAATATTGGCTATTGTTATTATCATTAGTAGTATTGGTGGGAGGTTGGAGCTTGAATTAAAGAGATAATCAGAGAAAATTTCCTGAACGCAGAACTGTTGGAGGGAATTTTAAGAACACATTCTTAAATATTTAATGTCAGATTGTTGCTTTGCAAACTCCTCTGTGAAACGCCTCTACTGTCCAGAATGTTCAGGAAAGTCTGGTACACACACAGCCTTGAGTCCATGGTCTCTGAGGGAAGTGGCACAACATGGAGAGGAGTGACTTCTGAGGAGTGACATCATATAGAAAATAGACTGTAGGTACAGAAGGAAAGAAAAATCTAGAAGAGAAGCAAACAGTTTAGAACTTGAGACCCTTAGGGGAAACATGTAGACAACCCTTCCTCTAGGCCCCCATGAATCTCTAGGGACATTGGAAACAAGTATTTTCCCCCACCCCCAGCACATATGGAAAGTTGGTTCAAGCCAATTTCAACTAAATGATAAAGGAAAAGGTAATACAAGCAACTGAAACCTGAGAACATATGACAAGTTAGTATGTTGGTTACATACAGAGTTATTTCCTGCTTAACTGAAGTCTCCACTTTGAAAAGAAACAAAGCTCATAGGTGCTGCTCAATGGGAAAATATTTGATAAGGGTTGCAGGTTCAGTCATGAGTACAGTTAAGCCAATCTGATATTTACCACATCTTAATCATTAGTATTAATTTGCTTCTGAAATAAAACCTCCTTGAACATACTTTACTTGCTACCATATTCCATGAGGCACTTGTGAGGCAGGAAAGCTTGAACATTTCAATGATTTAAAATAGTTCATCTCTAAACAAGACTCTCATTACAGACCCTACAAGTTAAAACTTTTGACCCATCTTCAGCCCGTCTTCTCACTATCAGCATTTAGGCACCTTTTCTGTGGTCTATTCACTGGCCCCCACAATCTCTCACCTGAATTTCCATGTCTGGCCCCTCTTTATGACATCACGTCCCTGGGGAATATCTTCTCTCCTCCTCTGCTCTTCTTCATTCTCATTCTCAAGGCCATTTCCAATCTTTCTTTTCAGAGAATAGTTTTTATCATTTTAATGCATTCATTCATTATAAACTTGCAGCACTGATTTTCTAAAATCCTAACGATGATATTCAGATACGTTCTAAGGAGAGCATATCCTGCTGACTTGAGTGATTATGTTTTCTGTGCCTAAACGTATGCTCCTTACTAGATTGTGATCTTGAAAGGAATAAGTCCCTTTATTGTCCTCCTTTGCTTAGCACTTAATAGCCATAATGGAGGGCTGATGAAATATTTTCCAAATAAATTAGAAATATCATATTTATTTAGGATGGAGATAAGCTCTAGTAGAGTCAGTGAATAAATTTTAGTGATGTATAATTTAGATCTAATTTTCAGAAAATTAAATATAAACTAGAAGTTGACATAGCACAAATGTATTTTAGATTAACTATAAGTTCTTTAATAATTAAAAACTTATAAATGGTTTCCAGACATTTCAAAAAAGAGATGATAAATACTTGGCCAAGTCAATTAATAAATAAACAAGCTGATCAAATGATGATAAAAAATATTAATCAATTGGAATATAGATTATACTAATAGTCACATGACAGTGAAAGAAGTAGTTTTGAGCCTAGAATTTTGGGCTGATGACTAGGAAGCATTTAAAATATGTGTCAAATCTTAATCTGAATAACTTTCTTTTAGAAAAAAAATCTTTTTAAATATTTGCTAACTTTCACTCTGATGACAAAAGGATTTTAGAGGTATGATAAGTAGCATTTTTTTAAAGGTTTTCTTCATTCTATAAGTAATACTTTAACAAAATGAAGAAGAAATATCTCAGAGAAACATGCTATGGAAAGATCATCTTAAAGCCATAATTTGAAAACTTTTATTATGTGTATTTTAGTTTTGAAAAGAAAGTTAGTTATCCTTGTTAGTTATCCTTCCCCTTGAAGAGTAACATCAAATTACTGTAATAATTTAAACTTAAGGTTGCATTGCACTTTTAGACTAGTGAAATTCACGTTAAGGCGGAAAGTCTCTATTTTATAATGCCTTTCATTATAGTTATTAGGCTATAACCAATTGTAAGTCTTGTATATATTTAAGGTAAGATAAAAGTTGTAATTATTTAACTTGCTATGCAGGCAAAAATCTTATGTCTCCAACTTTCTGTCCAAGTTTTAAAATAGTAACATTTTCTAAGTTTTTTTCTTGATTATAATTGGCATAATCTGTTGCAACTAACTGGAAAAATTAAGTGAATGCACATTGGCTGCCTAGGTTTACGTTCTTTTAAAGCTAAATGAGAGGAAATCTTCCAAGTCCATGGTCTCATTTTATAGAAAACATAAATTAAAATCCTGAGCTGTTGTGGGATCTGATCACTTAAATTTAGGTACAATTCAAATCAGGGTGGGAACACACACACACACACACACACACACACACACACACACACACTAAATGTTTAATGGTTCTGTGTTGACAAAATAAATCCAATTATTATTGACATAAATATTATTATTTACAGAAATCCAATTGCTATTGACAGAAATTAACATTTCTGGAGTTAATAAGAAGAGCACAACATGTCTAGCCTTCTTTTGTTCCCCAAGATTATTTGCCTGTATAACTATAATGAGTATGTAATTATTGTCTCATTTCTAAAAAAGCAAGTACTAGGTGAGTGCATTTGGGTAAAGGATAGGAAATATAAGCCTCTAGGGTGAGAGTGCAGGGGTGAAATACAGCAAGGGATATGAGCCAGGCAAAAGGTCATGCGAGTGGGAGACACGGCTACAGTCCAACTACATCCGCTCCCAGTGCTGCACAGCCTGAGACACCAAATGCACAGTGAAGAAGAATTAAATAAATGTGACTTCTACAACCTTGGGTTTGTCCATTGCCAAACCCCTAAAATAATTATCAGAAATACCACATATTGATTGCAACTTTTCTTGACATGAAGAAAAGACTGCCTTTCATTATTATGACCAAGAGTTAAGAATGGACATTTTCTGTTATGACTACCTCACAAATAGCAATTAGAGTAATAAGAAAAGTTTCTAGATGTTATATTTCGGTTTACATAAACTTAGATATTGCTTTTGAATGACATAAACATTTTGGATTACATAAACATAGATTTTGCCTTTGCCGCCCCTCTCCCCCCCACCCCCACACCCCCCTCCCCCCCCCACTCACGGCTTTGCCAGAAGGAAGGACTTCCTGAAGGATGTCCTGTCTAATTAGCATATTACACTTTTATTAGTATAGATTGTGACATTATTCTGCCTGGGTCCTACTCTTAATCTCACCAGCACCATCTACGCACATAAAGAAAAGAAAGATATGAAAACAAAACAACAGAAATCCTTCGAGTTTATGGGAAGCTAGAACATCATATAGGTACTCTCAATTTCCTGGAACCAGAGATTAACCAAATAATTTATATTCATGTATGAATTGCCCATGGACACAGAAATAAGGTGGTGAAGGCCTGGGGTGGGGCAGGAACCAGGTGGAGGGGGCTATGAGGGATAAAGAGAAACATCTGTAATAGTCTCCAAAATAAAAATAAACCAAAAAATGCTAGCCATCTGCCTGAATTTGTACATCTCCTCAAACCCCCACTTTCCTCCCATTCCTGTCACTTCCTATTCCTTCCCTATGCTCTTGATCATGGGTCTTTTCTGAACACTTTATGTTTATTTGTCTTAGCCATTCTCTGAATTATGATTCTAATTGTAACCTCACACATCCTTGTTGCATTTATTATACTCTTTTCCAATGTCCATCTCCTATGTGAACTGTTAATATTTATTTAAATGTCTTGTTTACATTATTGCAGTGCAGGGAACATTTTGTCCATCTTTGTACTCCCAACCCCTCTTTATTCCCACCAAACCCCCAAACATGCAGTGCACACCATGGTCACTCAGTAAATGTCTCCATTTATGGATGAAAATAATGATTCCTTTATATTGTTTACTTTTTACAGATTTCTTTTGCCTCACTTGTTCCCTTTTTATGCTTAATTTTAAAAGCAAATTCCATATATAAGCAACACAAATGAACTCGGGAGTCTTTACAGGAAGAGCACTAACCGTTCATAGGAAAGTTGCAGAAGACTTGAAGTGGATGGCATATACTACCCTCATTGAACATGTCTGCATTTACAAGTAGCACTTTCCAACTCAGCTCTGTCAGATTTGCATTTACATGACATGACCCTGGAAATTTGGTGGGAATTATTTCCTATCCATTGCCTTTCCTTCACCTGTTCAATATAAGGGCGCATACCTCTCGGTTAAGCTTTGCCATCAGAACCAACTGTGCCCTATGTAAACGCGTAAGTGGACAGATATTCCCAACAAGCACTTTGATACGAAAAGATCAATGGCATATTAGGCTGTACAGAGATGAAGGCTCTAAGTACATTCTGGTTTTTAACAAGCAACAAGAAAATTACAAACTAAATCAATATGTCCAACAGAATGCCTGTTAATTTGCTACTGACTCAGGCTATTTCTGGAGATTCTTGTGCAGCTTTTGCTATATTTTCTTTTCGGAACCGATCCATGAAAACCCAAGGACTGAAATGCAACCCGAGGACTGACATACGAAGGCTTCAAAGCTCCCATTCTGTGGGGGAAGCATTTGCCTGGGCGTCACCGATGACACGAGCACTTCCATCGCTGGGCTGAATGACAAGCCTTCCTCCACGGAACAAGTCCTCCGGGAGGCTCCCTGCACCAGCATGTCAGACTACAACTTAGCAACTGAGAGCTTGTGGCCCACTTGCACATAAGGTGTTTGTATCTTTCCCAGGCTTTAGTCCAAGTGATAATCTTAAGGCTAGATTTCGAGATTTAAAAAACAAATGTCACTGAAATTTCTGTCCTGGACATTTTTAAAACACTCTGAGCCCTACAAAATTATATTATTGTGTTAATGCTTTTAGTACAGACTTTCGTACAGATGATATAACAATAGCCATAGAAAAGGATCAAAACTGGGTCCCAAGCATTTAAAATGGAAAGAATACAGAACAAAATCTTTTTTTTAGCTTAATACAATAGAAATAGAAATGATGCAATACATCATATACTTATAAATAAAATAACTTCGCAAATAGCAATTAGAGTAATAAGAAAAGTTTCTAGATGTTATATTTTGGATTACATAAACTTAGATATTGCTTTTGAATTACATAAACATTTTAGATTACATAAACATAGATTTTACTTTTATTTTAATTTTTATAAAAGCATAACTGACATACAATATTATATTAGTTTCAGTGTATCACACAGTGATTTGACCTATGCAGTATATTCCCTATGATGTGATCCCCCCAATAGATCTAGCTACTATCTGTCACCTTACGAATTATTGCAATAATATTGACTATTTTTCCTATGCTTCATGTTACATCCCCGTGACATACACTATCTTTTAAATAACTGGAGGTTTTTACCTCATATTCCCCTTCACCTTTTCACTCCCCCAACCCCAGGTGCTGCTTTTAAACAGCTACTTCCAAATCTAGGATTAGCAAAATAATATGGACATTCTGATAAATGCTTGCATTTAAACAGTTTTAGGTCTATTGTAGCATCGCAATCTTTGCCCAAGCCCAAACCCAAGTCACTAAGAGAATGGTTTCCTTTACTTTCTTGCTTTATAGGCCTACTCTCTGAAAACTCATCTAATCTTTGACACAGAAGAGAATATACAACCTTGACGTAAAAGACATAGTCAATCTCCTCATTATGCTAGGGCAGCGGTTCTCAACCTGTGGGTCGTGACCCCTTTGGGGGGTCCAACGACCCTTTCACAGGGGTTGCCTAAGACCATCGGAAAACACATATATAATTACATATTGCTTTTGTGATTAATCACTATGCTTTAATTATGTTCAATTTGTAACAATGAAAATACATCCTGCATATCAGATATTTATGATTCATAACAGTAGCAAAATTACAGTTATGAAGTAGCAACGAAAATAATTTTATGGTTGGGGGTCACCACAACATGAGGAACTGTATTAAAGGGTTCCAGCATTAGGAAGGTTGAGAACCACTGTGCTAGGGTAATCAACCCTCTTTACACAAGTCTGTCTAAGAAAAAAGACTCTCTTATGGATTCATTTGGTTGAAATTTTCCAGCATGATAGAAGACCCCCCAGTTGGCTGTGGAAGGCACTGAGGCTTTTTGCTAGCAACAAATGCAATAATATTTTAGGATCATCAAGAGATGAGGGGACTGCCGATAATTCTAGTGGCATATAAACATTTCATATATTGAAGAATTTCCATTTAAAGAAACACAGAACCATTTTAAAACCCTGGTAAATTGGTGAACCTTACAGAAATAGAGACCATAAATGTATAATGGAAATAAAGAAGCTGCTTACTACCTAAGAGAAATAAATACATATTTTGAGGTAATGTGAAATATAAAAAGGTAAAAATAATAATGACTCATATAATTTTGGGTGTTGAAGCTGACTTACATGTGACATACATAATTGGTGTTGTGTTGACCCATGGATTGAATCTGTGACTGCCAATGTTGTATAGTTGACCTTTGAACAATATGGGTTTAAACTACGTGGGTCTACTTACACTTGAAATTTTTCAAATAAATACTGTAACTGTATTTTCTCTTTCTTATTATTTTAATAACATTTTCTTTTCTCTAATTTATTTTATTATAAGAATACAGTGCATGATACATATAACATGCAAAATATGTGTTAATCAACTGCTTATGTTATTGGTTAAGGCTCCTATCAACAGTTGGCTATTATCAGTAGGCTATTAAGTTTTGGGGGAGTCAAAAGTTTTATGTAAATTTTCGACTGCTTAGGGGTTAGCATCCCTAAGCCCCATGTTGTTATAGAGTCAACTGCAGTAATAGCAATCATAACATCATAGTAATAATAGCAATGAAAATACTTCTTTCAGCAGTATTATCATTACCAAAATCATCCTTATCATCACCATAACCAAATTGAAGTTTTCCACAAGCAGATGAAACCATAAGGAGGTCTTAATATTCAAATATTCTTTACATCTTATATTTAGTTCATTCAGAGTAAACATCAGATTTTAAGTAGTTGGTAGCTGGTTAGAGTGAGCTATCTAAGAGCATAAATTCACCATAAAGAGTGAACCCACAAAGACTTAAAAATTTTGCCTGAAATTTTAGATTAAAATTAGGTCAGATATCTGTGTCTTTTCCTTTGTGGCAACCTATTTCACTCTTCAGGCTTCCAATACACCCAATTCAAATGGTTTTTGATTAGGCAATCTTTTATGAGACTGTTGCAATGAATGATTATATGTAATCATTTGCACATACACATTTATCAAAAATAATAGAAATACTGCAAGGATAAATACCTTGAAGATTCCTTTCATTTATATAAATCTTGTTGAAATGAAAGTGTATGAGGCTAAAAATTGCAAAATTTGACACAATGAACGGTCTGTTGAGATAATATATTAATGGTACATTTAGTTATATTGTCCATATTATCAATGAAAAGTAAAACCACGTTTCAGAGTCTACATAGTTTATTATCAACTACTTTATGCACAGTACCTAGAGCAGCACCTGACATGTAATAGACACTAAATATATAGTTGTTAAATTTCTTGCTAATTTAATAAACACTTGTGTCTGTTTGATTTCTCTTTTTAACACTGACGCTGGAGCATATTCCTTAATTAAGATTTTCAAGTGCATGAATAACAAGTTGTTCCAAGCATAAACCATGGACTTTGGTGGCAGTTATATTTTCATAGGCACTGAATTTTGGAGTTAGTAAGGAATTTCATAACTTAAGTATTTGAAAACCCTAATATTGGAAGAAGTTTAATATGTTGTTTAAAAACCACACATCTAGATAAATTATAGAATCTGGTTGTGAACCCAATCCCCTGTTCTCAGGACCATAACTTCA